>NW_026646942.1:0-106642 GCF_950005125.1 Chionomys nivalis | reverse complement strand
ACAAAGACAGACATCTACTCAGGGTAAAGGGCTGGGAAAATATTTATCAAGAAAATTTACCTAGGAAACAATGAGGTGTGACTATACTAATTCCTAACAAAGTTGAATTCAAACTAAAATCAATCAGAAGAGATGGAGAGGTTCATTTTTTACTCATAACAGGAACAATTTATCAGGACAAAGTCTCAATCCTGAATATCTATGCCCCTAATATAAAAGCACCCACTCATGTAAAAGAAACATAACTAAATCTCAAGGCAGTCATCAAACCATACACACTAATGTAGGAGATTTTAACACTCCTCTCTCACCAATGGACAGGTCAATCAGACAGAAACCTAACAGGGAAATAAGAGGATTAAAGTAGGTAATGAAGCAAATGGACTTAATGGACATCTATAGAACATTGCATCCAAATAGGAAAGAATATACCTACTTCTCTGCAGCTCATGGAACCAAAAATTGACCACATACTCAGTAATAAAGCAAACATCCACAGTTACAAAAAAATATTAGCAACCACCTGTATCTTATAGATTACCTTGGATTAAAGTTAGAATTCAACAACAATGCTACCTCCAGAAAGACGACGAACTCATGGAAACTGGACAGTCAACTACTGAACAACTCCTGGATCAAGGAAGAAATAAAGAAATTAAAGTCCTTCTTGAATTCAATGAAAATGAAAACTCAACATACTCAAACCTATGGGACAGTATGAAAGCAGTGGTAAGAGGAAAGTTCATAGCACTAAGTTGACAGATGAGTTTATCCTGCCTATTCCCAGAGTGACTTACTTCTAAAGAGCACACAGAGGCTTATATTAATTATGAACTATTTGGCCGATTAGCTCACACTTATTAAAGGCTAACTGTTACATTTTATATTAACCCTTAATTCTTATCTATGTTTAGAAATATGGCTTATTACCTTTTCTCAATAAGTCATTCTCATTATTTTTTTTCTGCCTCTAGCTGATAAGTCACTCTGCCATTCCCTTCCCATATTTCACTTAGTGTAGTAGCCTCAACTGTATTACCTGCCTAGTTACAGGAAAGTCTGTACCTTTCCAGTGACTAATCTTTATAGTCTACAAGAATGTTATCCCACAGTAGTTCCCCTTTTTTCTTTAAAACAAAGAGCTCTGTTTTACTTCATTTGTTTAGCTTTAGTATATATATTGAGGTAGAAGTTGCAGTCTATAGGTGTGAATGGCCTTAGCCAATGAGAAGGCATATCATGTTAGTCACAAGGAAGTTGAATATTCATATTTAATGTGTTCATTTATCTGGAGTTTGGCAGAGATTGGAGAGTTTGAGAGCTTGGCCAAACTTTCTGACATTAAAAGAAAAGCATCCTTTTTGTCTCGAAGTATAGAAGACCAAATTATGAATAGATGGGTTTTGAAATTTCAGTCATATATATACACTCTATGCATCAGCCTTGAGCCCTCGTCATGCTAACAGCTGTCCTGCACATATTGGTCATCTAAAAATTTTCTAGCAGAATATTTAGAGTCATTTGCTTAGACCTAGAATGACTCTGTATCAAGTAATTTGTTTCTATGGCTTCTGCTGACTCATGTATATAGTGAGGGAACTCCCAAGTTAGTTTACCTCTGTGCCTCTTATAGTTTGAAGGATTGCCCTGACCTTGTGGAAAAGCGTCTTGATACAGTGTAACTTAGTAGACCAGAATTCCAGGGTAAGGCTCCATATTACAAAAGTGGCCAGGTTTGAACTCAGTTATCTTGAAGTGTTGGGACATTTTGTTTACTACTGTGGAATAAAGATCTTATATCCTGTATATATTTCTTATTTGTGTTGGTTCAATAAAATGTTCATTGGCCAGAATCCAGGCAGGTAGTATAGGCAAGGTAAACAGATTAGGAGAATCCTGGGAAGAGGAAAATATTCATTCTGCAATCGCCATCCAGATGTATTGGAAACAAGATGTGAATGCTGCACTGAGTAAGCTACCAAACCACAAGGCTAATCTTATATAAGACTTATGGGTTAATTTAAGTTATAAGAGCTAGCTAGGCATATGTGTGAGCTACTGGACAAACAAGGTTTTAATTAATGTAGTTTCTGTGTGAAAACTTGGGTCTCCGTGACCAAGTAATGAAAGGGCTATCTGTATCTACAATTTGCTCTTCTTTCTGTATGTATTTCACGATTTCTTTCCATATACCTTTCACCATCTCTCTATCATCTCTATACTCCATCATTTATTTTTCTATACTATCATCTTTTCCTGTATTATCTCTAGTTCATCTCATTGTCTATCATCTCTCTATAATCTCTTTGTCATCTCTTTATCATCTCTATCATCACTCTGTCATCTCATTATCATCTCATTTTCTATCATCTCTATATTGTCTCTATGTCTATCCTCCAGCATTTATTTTTTTTGTCTCTCTTCCATCCCTTTCTCTATCCCATGTATCATCTCTTCTATTTCTCTATCATGGCTCAATCATCACTTCCTCTATCATCACTTTATCCTCCATGTCTTTGTCTATCATCACTACCTCTTTCATCTCTTTCTCTATCATCTCTTCCTCTATCATTGCATTTACTATCGTATCTTACTATGATAACATTTTCTTTATCATCTCTTTCTGTATTGTCTATTATCTATCATCAGTTTCTCTAATACCTCTGTCATCACTTACTCTATCATCTTGTTCTCGATCATCTTTTATTCATTTCTCAATTACCTCTATCTGCCATCATTTCATTCCCCAGTCTATCATCTCCTATTCTACCATCTCTCTATCTTCTCTTACTCTATTATTTCTCTGTCATCTTTCTCTATCTTCTATTTCTCTACTATGTCTTTTTCTATCATCTCTTCCTCTATCATATTTCCTTTATCATGATTTCCTCTAACACTTCTCTATCATCTGATTCTCTCTCATCTTTTCTTCTATCATCTCTTCCACTACCATCCCGTACTCTACCATCACATTTTTAGCATGTCTTCTCTAGCATCTCTTTCTCTATCATATCTTCTTCTATCATCTTTTGCTCTATCATATCTTGCTCTTTAATCTCTATGTCATCTCTTTCTCTATGACCTCTTCATTATCATCTGTCTTTATCACTTATGTATCATCTCATTCTCTAAGATCTCTATCACGTATTTCTTTAGCATCTTTTCCTATTTCTCTTGATCTTATTAATGGTAGGCAGAAAATACCACTGATAAAATTGTATCTCTTGGTATGGTATTATTTTACTTAATTTATTTATTGAAAATTTCCACTTCCCTTCTTCAAATTTCACTCACACTCTGCCATCCCCCTCTCTGTCCCTCTTGAGTCCTCAGAGATAACAGAGTGCCCTACCCAGTGGGAAGTCCGAGGCCCTCCCCACTCCATCCATGTCTAGGAAGGTCTGAATCCAAACAGACTAGGCACGCAAAAATCAGTACATGCAGTAGAATCAAAACCCAGTACCATTATCATTGGCTTCTCAGTCAGTTTTCAGTGTCAGGCACATTCAGAGAATCTTGTTTGATCACATACTCATTCAGTACCAGTCCAGCTGGACTTGCTAAGCTTCCTTTAGATATGTCCCATAGTCTCTGTGGGTGGAAGCAATTCTTGAGGTCCTAACTCCCTTACTCATGTTCTCTCTCCTTATGATCTTCATCTGAACATTGGGATCTAAGTCCAGTGATCCAATGTGTGTCAGTGTCTCTATCTCCATACATTGCTAGATGAAGGTTCTAAGGTGATATGCATGATATTTATCAGTAGGGCTATGGAATAAGGCCAGTTCAGGGACACCATCATCTGCTGCCAGATGAAAGAGCTAGGGACATCTTCCAGGGCACCTGGGACCCCCTCTAGAGCCAAGTCTTTTGCCAACCCTAAAATGGTTCCCTTCCTTGTGATATCTTCTTTTCTGCTCCGATATCCATCCTTCCTCAATCTCATTCATCCCTATTCCCAATCCTCCAATTCTCCCTTCTCCCTCCCCCCTGCCACCCCCATGATCCCAACTTTCACCTGGCAATCTTGTCTACATCCAGTATCTAGGAGGATAAATATATGTTTTTCTTTGGGTTCTCCTTCTTGTTTTCTTCTGTAGGATCATGAATTATAGGCCCAATGTCCATGGCTTATGGCTTGAATCCACTTCTGATGGAGTTCATAACTTATTCATCTTTTTGTATCTAGGTTATCTCAGTAAAATGTTTTCTATTTCCATTCTTTGAATGCAAAATTCAAGATGTCATTGTTTTATTGCACTGAGTGCATCTCTAAAGTGAATATATGCCACACCTTCTTTATCCATTCTTCTATTGAGGGGCACCTAGGTTGTTTCCAGGTTCTGGCTATAACAAATAGTGCTGGTATGAACATAGTTGAACAAATGCTTTTGTAGTATGATTGGGTATCTCTGGATATATTCCCCAAAATTGAAATTACTGGATTCCAAGGTTGGTTGACTCGTCTATTATAATGTATCATACATCTCTACTTCTGATCAAGGTATCTATAAGCTGCTTCCAATATGAGGCTGTTGTCATCATTTGTTGCACATTTGTTCCAAGATTGTTTAATATTGTAATATGAAGTAATAGTCTTTACGTTATATATTAAAGTAGTAACTATTATAGGTTAATATTCACCCATGTTTTCCATACTTATATTTACACTAATCAGGTTCTCATGATACATAGAGACTGTATTCTGTACAGATAGGTAATCATCAAACACTTAAAGGAACTGCAGAAACTGGGATTTAAATAACTTAGGGTTTTTTTGATGTGAGACACAATGGCTCTTTGTAGCACTGATCTATTCCTGAAAGAATGTTGAGCATCAAAGACACTGTACTTGGAGTTTGTACTATTCTTTGTAAAACTGGGCTTTGATGAATGAATTGCACTTGTTTGACTGATAAAATGCATGGTGTCTGTACTTGACAAGCAAGATACAAGAAAAATGACTGTCAAACCTTGCCAAAATAGGGTAAGATTGTTTTTAAAATCTTCCTGCCTCTATAAAAGGGATGTCAGTTACTCTAGGCCTTAGCCAAAGTGGTTTGCTTCAACATTGCAAATGAGACACTGGGTGATTTCCCAGGTAGACATATGTCTCTGTAATCTACTGTACATTTTGGAAACAGCTTTAATCCATTTATTGGCTACTCAAGTAATATTCTATCTCAATTCTCAGGCCTTGATGGAGGTTGAAGACTTGATAGTTGTAGATAACTTCCTCTTATAGTCTAGCCAACCCATTTCTAATACAAGACTAAGACTCCTGGGAATAAAATAATCATTGAAACTTTGAGCATATATTTCTTGCTCAATATTGCCTATACTGGCTATCAATCTAACTTTTATACTTGATATCTGTTCTTATTATATGTAGTCCTGTATTGGTTTTGAACATTCTTATTAGGTAAAAGGGGAGGTGATGTGGAAACTCTTTTGGCCAATGGCCTTTGAGAGGCTGGACCTTGTGTGGTGTGACTTTGTGGTACCAGAAACACTTAGGAGAGCCCATTCTGCCTCTTGTGCAAAGCAACAGACTCTCGTTAACCTGGGGAGCAACTGGGAGAAAAAGATTCCAAGAGTGTGGTAAACTTCCATGATTTTTTTCTTACTGAAGAGTTGCTGACAGGAGGAGTTACTGTGGGTAACTCTCCAGGTTTTCTCCCTTACTTATGAGCTAATGGTAGTAAGACTGGCAATTCTGTCTTAGGAAAGTATCTTTTAGGTCATATTTTTACTTGGGACAGCTGGCAAATGAAGCTATCATGAATTTGATGCTCTTACAGCCCTCCTGTTTCTTTTTAAGTTGTTGGCAACATACGTGGCCTTATGCCTAAGCCAAGAACTTTTTCCCGTTGAAGTGGCCATTGAGGACAGGTCCTCTAGGCCTTAGCTCTTATTGGGGAGCTATTAGCAATTGAAACTGCCATCAGATATGTTTTCCTGGCCTCATCAAACACTGAGTTCTTATTGGAGGAGTAGATGGAGGATGGGGAAGGGAGAAGTTGGCAGGAGTGGAAGGACAGCGGATTGATTTAACTCTGGTATGTAAAATGAGATTGTCCTAAAAAGAAAAAAAAAAGAAAGAAAAAAAAACCACTACCAGAAGAGGCCCAGACATTTATTGGGGAGATACTGGCAGCTGAATCTGAAATCAAGGAAGTGCATTATTCCCTATCACTTTACTTATAGGCTACTGACAGTTGAGGCTGCCATGGAGGATGTGCTTTCCAGGCAATATCTTATATTGCCTAGGCCACCTTGCTTCTGGATGCACTAAGGTAACACCCACAGTGGTATAACTGTCATGTATAAATTAGCAGTAATTGTTAGCCCCATAGGCATTCACTTATTCCATTCAGATAGCCACGGTTCCATCTTTCCATATGACTCAAGGTTAATAGCTAGTTTAAAGGTAAAGCAAACTGTGATGAGCAGCAAGTGACTGAAACCCACTGGAAACACTAGGAGCCAAAAGTGATGATTCTTTGCTGGGGCATGGTGCATCCTGGCATATGAGGAAGAGGAAGGTGTCATATGCAAGCAAGGACTGAGAAGCCCCCAATTCTCATCTCTGCCATTCCTTCTTTATTGCCTGCATGATGGCTTATATGCCTGATCACTCCCTCTTAGATCAGATTTCAATAAATAACAGATATCACTTGTCATTTTAACTGCTGCTTATCTAATATTTAAGAAATCATTATCTGTGTTTACTTGTATTCATCAGGCACTTCAACCTCAAGTCCTGATTGATTATTTCTCCTTGCTGTGCTCTGTTGGTCTTTAGATTGCTTTCATGATTCTGAAAAATTCCTTTCTCAAATTTCTTCTCCAGAATTCCCACAATGGTTAGTGTTCTTTCTCAAGACAAACAAATGACATTATTATTATTATTACTATTATTACTATTGTTATTGATGTTACTTTTATTATTGTTGTTGTTTTTCTGCTGTGATTTTATCCTGAAAACTTATCCACAGGGATTCACTGGGGTTCTCAATTGTACAAAGAGACATTTCTACAAATGACTACTTCAACTCCATGCTTTCTAATCATTTTATTATTTGTCTGATTGTGTTCATTGCAGCCAAATTATTGTTTTCCAACTGAGGCCTTAGTCTAAGACACTGTATGTGACCTGTCCCTATTCCATAGCACATTCCCACACTTTGTGTTCAGACTGTGACATGCTTATACAATCCATTCTCTCTTTGTTGAACAAACTCTGGCTGGTATTATTTCATGTCCTTGTTCCAAGTTCTGTTTGTACTTCCAATGGGTCCTTTTAAATATCCAGGCTGTTTCTTCACAAGTGATGGTATCTTTGATCATCAGGATGAGCTGCAGTTGCTTCATTTCAAAGTTGTTTCTTCTGCATCAAGATGCTGACACTTTGCAAATAGCCATTTTCTTTGACTTCCAGTCAGCGGCAGAATCCATTAACGATTCTTACCTGAGCCAATTAAGGCATATATGGTGGCTGCCAGGTGGTGGGGTTCTAATTTCATGATTCCTTTGCATTTATGAGTTGGAATTGCCACCCCAAGGTCCCAGTTCTCTCCTCCACTGTTTTTTTAGTCCAAGCAGTTGGGATTCAGAAACATTTTCTTCCAAAGATTTAAAATGGCAGCTATTATTGTTTTCTGCAATGTTAAATTGTCCCTGGTCGGCAACCAACAAGCCTTCATGCCATCTCATGTTTTCCTTTTGACATTTGTGTTGTTTGAGAACTTAGTTACTCCCTGGATGCATGAGATATTTTAGGCTCCTACCTTCTGCTTCCCTCTGCCTATCAATCCACCATTTCTCCATGGAGTGCTGTTATCTTCTTCTTCGGGGAATGATATCAGAAGTTAAACCCCAGCACTTGGAATGATGAATACTGAATGAGTCTGATGTTTGCATCTGTGGCCTTTAAGAGAACTAACATCAGGAAAAGCCTTTTATATAAACACACGTACACTCACTACTGTATACACGTGAACACCTATAGCTCAGCACATGAGTTTTCTCACTTGTTCTCCCTGATCTACTTCGTGCTTAGAGTTCCCCTTGCATCTCCTTTCCATTTTAAGACTCACTTTTCTAGTGGAAAAGCTGTTGCTCTCATTCCTCAGTATCCTGATATGGTTTTATTGCTAAATCACCTGCTAGACTGTGAAAGACACAATCTAAACAGGGCTCAGTGTGTGTGTATAGAGTAAATTTGAATCTTTATTCTGAGAACTTATAATCAATGTGTCAGGAAGTTACATACAGCTACTGTTAGTAGTATTGTGCATTGGAGGCACATTACTCATTCTGCATATCAAAACTAGGCAACTGGAGGAATCTTCTCTGTCTTTTCCTGGGTCCTAGAAGCCATGAGACTTTCAATAATGTATTAATTATATTTCTTTTAATCTATTAATATCATCTCTCTTATGATTCATCTATCCATCCATCCTACCATCTATCCATTTATTCCTCATTTGTTTATCGAATATCTAACACCTGTCTCTCTGTCTCTCTGTCTATCTATCTTTCTATTTATCTTGTCTTAGTTATTGTTTCTACTGCTGTGAAGAGATAACATGACCACCATCAGACTTATAAAGGAAAGCATTTAATTGGGTTCTGTCCATTAACATCATGGCAGAATTATACCAGACTTCAGGGAGACACGGTGTAGGAGAAGGGAAGAGTTCTACATCCAGACCCTTGGGGAGCACTAATGAAGAATAAGACACTGGACCTACGTCAAGCTTCAGACATCAAAGAGTATCTCTGGTGACACTCTTTCTCCAACAAGGCCACACCTCACAATAATGTCTGTTAACCAAGCCTCTGACAACACTGGTATTAAATTATTGACCTTAATTCTGCTTGACAAACTACTCTTAGTAGAAGGATTTAACATTTGCTGAACCTAGACTCAGATCTCACACAGTATGCCAAGCAGGTCCAACTGTGACGAGGTATTGAAAAATCTCCAGCTGCACCCATTGGGTAGTGTCTACACTATAGGCATTCCTGTGAAGGTAAGATGACAATGTTTAAGAGCACTGTAGCTCTGGAGACAAGGAGAGATCTTAGGGTAAATGTCACTGAGTTCTCTGTTTCCTTCTGCTTAAAAAGCCCAGATTCTGCATTCTTGAAAAAAGGGTCCCATATGCATTTGGAATAATTGTTATCCATGGTATTTGTCAGCTTCTTTGTTGCTTTCAAAGGACATACAATCTTCTTTCTACTTATCTTACCCAGCCATCTTCTGTGGTATCATTCAGTTGAACACTCATGGAAATACACTTCTGAAAGGCTGTCTGCCCATGTTAGTGTGAAGTCTAACCCTTCCTAGATCAGGAGATGAGGAGTTATTTCCCCCGACAGATGATTTCCGTGCATCTTAGGCAGTGGATAATAGTGCTGTGATGTTGATCATGGCAATTTCTTTTTCAATTTGCTGAGAGAAGGGAGTGATAGATATACATGGATGATGGTAAGGAGCAGAAATCTAAGCAACTGCAGGAAGAGAGGAAACATGGAAACAGTGACACTGAGAAACATACAACAGGGTTGTGAGTCAGGGACAGCCTTGATTTGCTATAGGACAATTATCCTTGCACTTGAAACTCAAGCTGGTAGAAATGTCAGTGTCTCTTTAACAGCTCCCCTAGGACATATAGGGATAATTGAGCTGGCTTCATTCTCGAGAGCCCATCATATCTCCTAGTCTCGCAGGAGACTTTTCAGTTCCAAGTGATAAAACACAATTCAAACTGGCTTTAGGGAAAGGCAAAGTTTAGTTAAAGCCGAAATTCATCTAGGCATCAAAAGACAGTGAGTAACCTTCAGATGGGACTGGAATGGTGATTAAAATATCTTGACCAGGATGCAGGTCTTGCTTTCTATTTTTTTTTTACTGACATTATAATGGACACAATGTTAGGATATTTTAGCTGGCTGTTTTAAGGTCATTTGAGTTTTTACAAAGCCTAAAGTGGTCAGTTGAGGTAACTCTAACAAAAACATTATTCCATAAAATGACTGGTCTAGCTAAATGAGGAAGATAGAACATACAGTGTCCAACAGTTTGCCATGGCAAGGCAGGAAAAGCCACCCATGCCTGGATTTGGAGGAGAGTTTCAGGGAGAACTAAAGGGAAGGGGCAGGAAGGTCCATGTGGCAGATGGGGTATACAAGTGCTTACTTACAATCAGTACTCTGTTTAACTTTGTGATATTGTTTTCTTAATTTGAACACCATTGGAATTCTGTAGTCACTGTGCTGTGAATTCAAAAATGAGCAATCACTTTCTATATGAGTCTCAATTTAAGACTAACATACTGAAAAGAGATTTTCTTTGTCAGTGATAAAGAAGCTGTGTGTATACAGGCCTGAGTTCAGACTCCAGAGACCTTATTCAAAGCTCTCCAAGGTGGAGTGTGTGCTTGTAATGTCACTGCATGGGAGGCAGACACAGTGGATTCTGGTACTGACTGGCCCAACTGCATCTTCTATTCAGAAAATCCTAGGTCCCTGTAAGTGATACTGTCTTAATTAGCATGGTAGTTGATTTCTGAGGAATGACCACTGAAGTTGTCCTTTGGTCAAATCACACACACACACACACACACACACACACACACAGAGAGAGAGAGAGAGAGAGAGAGAGAGAGAGAGAGAGAGAGAGGAAAGCCACCAAATAACCTTCCAAACCACATAACTGCAGATGCACAAATATTAATTGTTTAATACACTTGCCATCATTTTTGTGTCAAGTGGCAGTCATGTGTGCAAGATTAGATGGTTGAACAGTGCCCCTTCCAAGGGGAATAATGAGATTTTAGCTATTGGGTGGCTTAATTATCTTCATTGTGAGGCAGAACCCCACCCAACTTTCTGGAATCTTCCAGCTACCAGGGTCCCATCCCATTTTAAGAACTCCATCTATTAACATCTCCATAAGGTCTCAAAGAGTGTCACTGCTACTGGCTGTTAAATATATTGTAGCTGCTTTGGAGTGGTTGGGAAAAGAAGCCAGCTCATCAGGTGTGTGGTACATTAGTTGAAAAATTCACATTATCGTTATCAGACCTGGAAGTAAGAGGGAGAGCAGAATGAACTATATGAGAAATACAGCAGGTGAACATGACAGGAGCTGTAATGGGAAGAATTTGTTTCCTTTAAAGCATGGAGAAAGACTTGTGAAGACAGACAGCATAAATGGGTGTCAACCTGTAGAAAAAGAAAAATAGATCCATATTGTTCAGCATGCACAAAATGCAACTACAAATGGATTAAAGACCTCAATATTAATCTGACCACACTGAACTTGATAGATGAGAAGTTTAAATGAGTCTGCAATACATGCACCCAGGAGACCACTTCCAGTGTAGAACCTGAGTAGCATAGACCATGAGACCAAAAAGGAATAAATGTGACACCTCCTGAAAGTGAGAAGCTTCTGTAATGCAAAAGACATTGTCACTAAGACAAAAAGGCATCCTTTTGAATGTGAAAAATCTTCACCAGTCTGTAATCAAAATTCTGATCTCCAAATATGTAAAGAAATCCAGAAACTAGACATTAACACTCAAGTTACTGCAATTAAAAAGGGGTACTTAATTGAACACAGATTTCTCAACAGAAGACTTTCAAATGGGCAAAAGACAATGCCATGCTTAGCCTTTTTAACATTCAGGGAAATGCACATCAGAACATCTCTGCTATACCATGTTACAACTGTCAGAATGGCTAAAATCAAAAACACCAATGATAGACTATGCTGAAAAGGATGTAGAGTAGAGGAACACCCATCCCTTGTTTTCGGGAATGCAGACTAGTGCAACTACTTGGAAAATCAATGTGGCAGTTTTTCATGAAACTGGGAGTCATGCTACCTCAGAACTGAATAATTCCACTCTGTAAGAGCATTGTGCTCTTGAATATAGTTCCCTGCTTGTTTGAAGTAAAAGAGTGACTACTATTTTTAATAGAAATGATTAAATTTATTTTTATGAGTGTGAGTTTATCTGCACATTAGTGTGTTCACCATGTGCATTCAGTGCTTGTGTTGGCCAGGGTCAGATGTTCTATAACTGGAGTTACAGATGTTTGTATGGGTGGGAGGAATTGAAACCCGGTCCTCTGGAAGACAAGCAAGTGACCTTAAATGCTGAGCCATCTCTCTCATGCAAGAATGATAGTTCCCTTTCAGGGGAAGGCCTAATTACTAACAGGCCTAACCACCAAAACCTGTGGAGGATATTTTGTAGTCCTAACAGGAGTCCAGGTGGTGGGTGACTCACTCAGTCGCCCTCCCTCCCCTTCTCACTCTTGTCACCTGCTTGCTATCTTGTGCCCTTTTCTCTCTTGCTTAGGACACAGAACTCTTGAACAACACCATCCTCACTGGAAACATCATAGGGTTCAAGAAGAAAATTCTCTGTTGGATGTCTTGGAGTATCTGGAATGCTGGTGGCCTGATAAGGATTTTGTGAAGGTACCAGAGAAACACTCATGCTCTGGTGTTTCATTCTCTCTGTCTTTAAATCTCCAGAATGCTTTCTTTCTTTTTCTCTCCTTTAACCTTCACCATGTTCACACTTCTCACTCATGCATGTTGTTTCTGAATATCTGTCATTTGAATCAATGGAGATGACCTTAAAGCAGAGGAGATTATTGTCAACAAAGAAGCTTTTGTTTCCTTTGCTGGTTTTTGGTCTCAACAAATGATCTCTTCCCTTTTCCCTCTTCATCCTTCCTCTCTGTCTTTCTCATAAGAGGGCTGCTTCCTTTACTTTGGCAATCGATATATCATTGCAGGTTTTACCAACTGGCAATGCCTAGTTGAATTATTTACTGAGTAGTCTTTCATTATGTACCCTACTTTCCTGCAGCAGCTGACTGCATTATCTGGATTAAGTCTCATACCAATAAAGCCTCCTTTACTTTGGCTCAAAAACTAATTTGGGGTCAATGTAAGATAATAAAACACACAAGCTTGATGTGTTCAAATTTTATTAATATACATTAAAGTAAAAGCTATTAAAATAACAAAATAAATGGAGAAAACAAAATTTTCCAGGATAAAAACAAATTTAAACAATACATAGCCACAAATCTAGACCTTCAGAAAGTAATTGAAGGAAAATCACAAACCAAGGAGTCCAACAATGCCCACATTAACTCAGACATCTAATGACCCTTCACCAGCACAACTTGAAGAAGGGAAACACACAAACTCTACTACCAAAAGAAAGAAAGAAAGAAAGGAAAAATGACCGGAGTTAATAACCACTGGCCATTACTATCACTTAATATCAATGGGCTCAACTCACCTATAAAGAGGCACAGGCTAAGAGATTGGATACAAAAACAGGATCCATAATTCTGCTTCTTACAAGAAACACACCTCAACCACAAAGACAGACATCTACTCAGAGTAAAGGACTGGGAAAAGGTTTATCAAGCAAACGGACCAAAGAAACAAGCAGGTGTGGCCATACTAATTTCTAACCAAGTTGAATTCAAACTAAAATCAATCAAAAGATATGGAGAATGACATTTTTTACTCATAAGAGGAACAATTCACCTGGATGAAGTCTCAATCCTGAATATATATGCCCCTAATATAAAAGCACCCAATTATGTAAAAGAAACGTTACTAAAACTCAAGGCAGTCATCAAACCACACACTCTAATAGTAGGAGATTTCAACACTCTTCTCTCACCAATGGACAGGTCAATCAGACAGAAACCTAACAGAGAAATATGAGGATTAAGGGAGGTAATGAAACAAATGGAATTAACAGACATCTATAGAACATTGCACTCAAATATGAAAGAATATACCTTCTTCTCTACAGCTCATGGAACCTTCTCAAAAATAGACCACATACTCGGTAACAAAGCAAACTTACACAGTTACAAAAAAATATCAGTAACCACCTGTGTCTTATCAGATCACCATGGATTAAAGTTAGAATTCAACAACAATGCTATCCCCAGAAAGCCTATGAACTCATGGAAACTGGACAGTCAACTACTGAACAACACCTGAATCAAGGAAGAAATAAAGAAATTAAAGTCTTTCTTGAATTCAATGAAAAAAAGACTCAACATACTCAAACCTATGGGACACTATGAAAGCAGTGCTAAGAGGAAAGTTCATAGCATTAAGTGCCCACTTAAAGAACACGGAGAAAGCACACATAGGAGACTTAATATCCCACCTGAAAGCTTTAGAAAAAAAAGAAGCAGACTCACCTAGGAGAAGTAGAAGACTGGAAATAATCAAATTGAGGGCTGAAATCAACAAAATAGAAACACAGAAAACAATCCAAAGAATCAATGAAACAAAAGCTGGTTAATGGAGAAAATCAATAAGATTGATAAACCCCTATCCAAACTAATCAAACGGCGGAGAGAGAATACACAAATTAACAAAATCAGAAACGAAAAGGGAGACATAACCGCAGACTCAGAGGAAATTCAGAGAATCATTAGATCTTACTACAAAAACCTGTATGCCACAAAATTGGAAAATGTGATAGAAATGGACACTTTTTTAGATAAGTACCATATACCAAATTTAAACCAGGATCAGGTGAACAATCTAAATAGACCTGTTAGTCGCGAAGAATTAGAAGTTGTTATAAAAAACCTCCCGAACAAAAAAAGCCCAGGTCCAGACGGCTTCACTGCAGAATTCTACCAGAACTTCCAATAAGACCTAATACCTATACTCCTTAATGTATTTCACAATATTGAAACAGAGAAGTCATTGCCAAATTCCTTTTATGAAGCTGAAGTTACTCTGATACCAAAACCACACAACGACAAAACCAAGAAAGATAACTACAGGCCAATCTCACTCATGAACATCGATGCAAAAATACTCAATAAAATACTGGCAAACCTAATCCAAGAACACATTAGAAAAATTATCCATTATGATCAAGTAGGCTTCATCCCAGAGATAGGGATGGTTCAACAAACGAAAATCTATCGATGTAATCCATCATATAAATAAACTAAAAGTAAAAAACCATATGATCATTTCATTAGATGCTGAAAAAGCATTTGACAAAATTCAACATCCCTTTATGATAAAGGTCTTAGAGAGATTAAGAATACAAGGGTCGTTCCTAAGTATAATAAAAGCTATTTATAGCAAGCCATCTGCTAACATCAAATTAAATGGAGAGAAACTCAAAGCTATTCCACTAAAATCAGGAACACGACAAGGTTGTCCACTCTCTCCATACCTCTTTAATATAGTGCTTGAAATCCTAGCAATAGCAATAAGACAACATAAGGGGATCAAAGGGACTCAAATTGGAAAGGAAGAAGTTAAACTTTCATTATTTGCAGACGATATGATAGTGTACATAAGCGACCCCAAAAACTCCAGCAAAGAACTCCTTCAGCTGATAAACACCTTTAGTAGCATTGCAGGATACAAGATCAATTCCAAAAAATCAGTTGCCTTCCTATACACAAAGGATAAGGAAGCAGAGATGGAAATCAGAGAAGCATCACACTTCACGATAGCCACAAATAGAATAAAATATCTTGGGGTAACTCTAACCAAGGAAGTAAAAAATCTATTTGACAAGAACTTTAAGTCAATGAAGAAAGAAATTGAGGAGGATACCAGAAAATGGAAGGATCTCCCTTGCTCTTGGATTGGGAGGATCATCATAGTAAAAATGGCAATTCTACCAAGGGCAATTTATAGATTCAATGCAATCCCCATTAAAATCCCATCAAAATTCTTCACAGATCTTGAGAGGACAATAATCATCTTTATATAGAGAAACAAAATACCCAGGATAGCCAAAACAATCTTATATAATAAAGGATCGTCTGGAGGCATTACCATCCCTGACCTCAAACTCTATTACAGAGCCTCAGTATTGAAAACAGCTTGGTATTGGCATAAAAACAGAGAAGTCGATCAATGGAACCGAGTAGAAGACCCTGAATATAACCCACAAACTTATGAACACCTAATTTTTGATAAAGAGCTAAAATTATTCAATGGAAAAAAAGAGAGCATCTTCAACAAATGGTGCTGGCAGAACTGGTTGTCAACGTGTAGAAGAATGAAAATAGATCCATATCTATCACCATGCACAAAACTCAAGTCCAAATGGATTAAAGATTTCAATATTAGTCTGTACACACTGAACCTGATAGAAGAAAAAGTGGGAAGTACTCTAGAACATATGGGTACAGGAGATCACATCCTACGTTTATTCCCTGCAGCACAGACATTAAGGACAACATTGAATAAATGGGACCTCCTGAAACTGAGTAGCTTCTGTAAAGCAAAGGACACTGTCACTAAGAAAAAAAGGCAACCCACTGACTGGGAGAAGTTCTTCACCAACCCTGAAACAGACAAAGGTCTGATATCCAAAATATATAAAGAACTCAAGAAACTAGACTTTAAAATGCTAATGAACCCAATAAAAAAATGCGGCACTTATCTGAACAGAGAATTCTCAACAGAAGAAATTCAAATGGCCAAAAGACACTTAAGGTCATGCTCAACCTCCTTAGCGATAAGGGAAATGCAAATTAAAACAACTTTGAGATACCATCTTACACCTGTCAGAATGGCTAAAATCAAAAACACCAATGATAGCCTTTGCTGGCGAGGTTGTGGAGAAAGAGGCACACTCATTCATTGTTGGTGGGAATGCAAACTTGTACAACCACTTTGGAAATCAGTGTGGCGATTTCTCAGGAAATTTGGGATCAACCTACCCCAAGATCCAGTAATACCACTATTGGGAATATACCCAAGAGATGCCACATCAAATGACAAAAGTATCTGTTCAACTATGTTCATAGCAGCATTGTTTGTAATAGCCAAAACCTGGAAACAACCTAGATGCCCTTCAATGGAGGAATGGATGAAGAAAATGTGGAATATATACATATTAGAGTACTACTCAGCAGTAAAAACAATGACTTCTCGAATTTTGTGTGCAAATGGATGGAAGTAGAAAACACTATCCTGAGTGAGGTATCCGAGAACCAAAAAGAGGAACATGGGATGTACTCACTTATAATAGTTTTCTAGCCATAAATAAAAGACATTAAGCATATAATTTGTGATCTTGAGAAGTAATATAAGAAAGTGAACCCAAAGAAAATCATATAGTCATCTGCATGGAGAGGGGAAGTAGACAAGATTGCAGGGCAAAAACTGGGAACTTGAGGGTGAGGTGGCATGGGGCAAAGGGGAAATGGGATGAGAAACATGAGAATGGGAGGATGGGAGGAATTCGGGGGATTGGGATGTTTGGGATATAGGAAGGGAGGATACGGGAGCAGCGAAGTATATATCCTATCTAAGGGAGCCATCTTAGGGTTGGCAAGAGACTTGACTCTTGTGTGGTTCACAGGTGTCCAGGAATATGTCCCCAGCTGGTACCTTGGGCAACTAAGGAGAGGGAACCTGAAATGACCCTATCCTATACTGATAAATATCTTGCATATCACCTTAGAACCCTCATCTGGCGATGGATCGAGGTAGAGACAGAGTCTCAATTTGGAGCAACGGTCTGAGCTCTTAAGGTCCGAATGAGGAGCAGAAGGAGGGAGAACATGAGCAAGGAAATCAGGACCACGATGGATGCACCCAGCCACTGTGACAGTGGAACTGATTTATTGGGAGCCCACCAAGGCCAGCTGGTCTGGGACTGAATATGCATGGGTTGATTCTGGACTCTCTTAGCATGGCAGACAATGAAGACAGATGAGAAGCCAAGGACAATGGCACTAGGTTTTGATCCTAATACATGAACTGGCTTTGTGGGAGCTTATGCTGATTAGACGCTCAACTTCCTGGAGGTAGATAGAAGACCTTTGTCTTCCCGCAGGGCAGAGAATTTGGACTGCTCTTCAGTATCAAGAGGGAGGGGGAATGGTGTGGGGGGAGGAGATTAGGATTAGGGATAGGGGGAGGAGAGTTGGGGAGGGGGCAATATTTGGGAGGAGGGGAGGAAAATGGGAAACGGGGAGAAGGTGGAAATTTTAATTAAAAAGAATAAAAAATAAAAAAACTTTAACAGATGAATTGCAAAAAAAGAAAAAAAGAAAATTAAGGCGATGTAAGACATTTTCAGCTAAATGACAGCGGAGAGAATTTGCTGATAATGTTGCAGCACTATAAGAGATGCTAAATGAAAGTTTCAAGCCAAAGGAAAAATGCCATCGCATGGAAATTTAGGTCTTAAAGGCAAAGAAATGATGTGAAATTGAAAATGTTGTTCTACATTCTATAAAGCTAATTAGCTTGTTAAAGTAAAGCTGGTGATAGTATATTGGGATTTAAGTATATTTAGAAGTGAAATAAAGAGCAGTGGTGCCGAGGATGGTAAAATAAATAAATAAATAAATAAATAAATAAATAAATAAATAAATAGATAAAAACTAATTTGGGGTCAATGTAAGATAATAAAACACACAAGCTTGATGTGTTGAAATTTTACTAATATACATTAAAGTAAAAGCTATTAAAATAACAATAAAAAGCCTCATCATGCACATCCTGGCTTAATTTGAATACCAGCAAAGGAACACCCTGCTTGTAGTTGAGATATCTGGAAATGGGATACTTCTCCCGAATTCTCTTTATTAGTGATCGATGAATATTTTGGCTCCAAATTTTTTCGGAACCTTCTGGATGTTTCATTGTCCTTACTTTTTCTCAGAAAGATTTAAGATTAGTATTTATGTTGTCCCCACTATTTTTTGCATATTGGTTGCTCATTGCTCTTCTAACAGAATCCACAGAGAAAAAGGATTCTAAATTTGAATCAATCAGAGAGCTCCCAGTTCCAATTCGCTCAGATAGTGTAGGAAAATGAAATTCACCCAAAGATCCTGCTCTTCACATCTCATCTGCTTCTTTTGAGAGGTGAAAGGAGACCTGGTCTTAGGCTTTTCCAACTTACATTATGCATCTGTTTATGTAGAGGTCAGAAGACAGCTTTTTCTCTCCCTTCACCACCACCATGTTCACACTTTTCTCTCTTGCATGTTCTGTCTGAATGTCTGTCATTTGAAGGAATGGAAATGCCCTTACAGAAGAGGAGATTATTGTCAACAAAGAAGCTTTTGTTTCCTTTGCTGGTTTTTTGTCTCAACGGATGATCTGTTCCCTTTTCCCTCTTCTTCCTTCCTCTCTGTCTTTCTCTTAAGTGGGCTGCTTCCTTTATTTTGGCAATCGATACATCATTGCAGGATTTACCCACTGGTGATGCCTAGTTGAATAATTTACTGAGTAGTCTTTCTTTATGTACCCTACTTTCCTGCAGCAGCTGTCTGCATTATCTGGATGAAGTCTCATACCATTAAAGCCTCCTTTACTTTGGCTTAAAAACTATTTTGGGGTCAATGTAAGATAATAAAACACACGAGCTTGATGAGTTAAAATTTTATTAATATACATTAAAGTAAAAGACTATTAAAATAAAAAGTCTCATCATGCACATCCTGGCTTAATTTGAATACCAGCAAAGTACACCCTTATTGCATTTGAGATATCTGGACATGAGATACTTCTACCCGATTCTCTTCATTTGTGATCAATATTTTGACTCCAATTTCTTTCAGAAACTTCTGGAAGTTTCATTGTCCTTACTTTCTGTCAAAATTCTTTAAAATTAGTATTTATGTTGCCCCCCCTTTTCTTTGCATATTGGTTGCTCATTGCTCTTCTTACAGAAACTGCAGAGAAAAAAGGTTCTAAATTTGAATCAATCAGAGAGCTCCCAGTTCCAATTGGCTCAGATAGTGTAGGAAAATTAAATTCACCCAAAGATCCTGCTCTTCACATCTCATCTGCTTGTTGAGAGGTGAAATGAGACCTGGTCTTAGGCTTTTCCAACTTACATTATTCATCTGTTAATGTGGAGGTTACAAGACAGCTGTCTAGACTCATGTTCTTCCTTCCACTCTCTGGGTCTTTGTTTCCTGGGTCTGGGCTGGTTTAATACTTATAATATGACCTTGCCTTAGAACTCCTGGCAATCCTTGTGCTCGTTAGGTAAAACAAATTAAACAAAGCAAGGGCTTCCATATTAGGAGTCGAGAAAAACCTGAGTTTAGGAGATAGGTACATATGAGACAGACTGACAATGCATATCTTCACACATGGAAACACACATACAAACACACACACACACACACAGCCATATATTTGAGAAAGGTTACCTCATTGAACCAGATGGTTATTGATTTTTCCAGGACAGGTGGTCTAATTGGTGTATAAGTATGGATATGGTTGACTCTAGATCAAAGAGAGGTAGCTTAGTGCCAGACTTGGCCGAGAAGGGCCTAAGGATGTGTATGTGTGCCTTCATACATATGGAAGCTGTTTCATTCTTTGTGTGTGTGTATATATGTGTGTATTCATGAATGTGAGTGTAAGTGGGCATTGCCACAGTAAGCATGTGGGCTTGAGGAGAGGGGAGGACAACCCAGCATATCAGTAGTTGCCTTCCATTTTGCTTCATATGGTGTCTTTATTGTTTTTGTTGCTTATTCAAGGCTAGTTGACTAGCTAGCTTCTGAAGAGTCTCCTGTCTCCACCTCCCAATATGTCTTAAGAGAACTGGACTTGCAGATACTTGTACACATCCTGATTTTAAGTAGCTTCTGAGAATTCAGTCACAGTGCCTTTCACTTTCATGGCAAGTGTTTTGCCTACTGTGCCAACTTCCTGGCCCATGAGTTAATTTTACTATTATTTAATTCAGTAACATTTCTATTAGCCATAGTTTTCTAGAGTAACAGAACTTATAGAAAAAGTTTTAACACAATGGTTTATAGGTTGTGGCCTTGTTAATCCCACTATGATAGGAATGTCCAAAAGCAAAGTAGGTATTCAGTCCGAGACTCTGAATGTGTCAGCTAGTCTTTTGTACACACCAGAATTATAAAGAATTCTGTGTTAATGCTGGTGAGGGAATAGCCTTGCCTTTGAGAGCAAGCAGGCCGACAAAGAGATTCCTCCTTTCATCTCCTTTATAAAAGCTGCAAGCAGATGGTGTGGCCCAGACAAAAATGCCTCTTCCTACCTCAAAAGAGTCCTATCTCAAAGATCCAGATTAGGAGTGTGTCTTACCTCTTCAAATTTGAAATTAAGAAGAAATACCCCTCCATAAATATGCCCAGTCATTAAAATACTTATTAACTCTAGATGTAGTCAAGTTGACAACTAAGAATAGCCATCCCATCATTATGAATATATTGTCTATTCATATAGAAATCTGTATTTCTACCTCATAAAATTCTCCAAGGTTGTATGGCCACAGATCTACTTCACTTCCTATGAGACTTTTCTTAAGTCGGGCAGAGATGCCCCTTCATTGGAATGTCAATCCTGTTCACTGCAATCTACACCACCAGTTTAACTCCTTGTAGGGGTGCAGGGATGTCACATTTACATGCTGATTTTCTGGTTTAGATTTGGCAGGAATATAGAAAGGTTATTATTCAGGGCCCCTCTTTTATAAAATAATGGGACACATACTACAGTTCATCCCATCACTCTGGTGGCAAAGTCTGTCTATGTAAAATCTGAAAGCGGCATTGGGAAGTGTGTGACTTAGCAATGATATGAAGGGATGGAGGATTCTGGAAATCCAATCACAGAAGGAAATATTGAGTAAGGTAGGTGGCCAACTGGCCAGTCACTCCAGAGGAATAAAATGTCATTGTATCAGCGGCCAAAATAATGCTCTTCACATCTGTCAAGGACCAATGTGGGGTAGATGCAGTGTGAATTTGCCTTTCAGCTCCTCAGAGTGTGGGTTCATTCTCAGTGGAAAGAAAAGTATGGTCATGCACTGAGTTCCTTGGTTAAGATTTTAGACTTTGGCAATGAATTCAGATCTTGATTCCATCCTTCCTTTCTGTTGGAACTTTGTTAGATTGTGTAACATGTCTAAGCCTAGCTTCCTTATGTCTTAGGAAGAGAGGAGACAGGATTCAAAAGGCCAAATGAGAGAGTGGACAGGGTTCTCATAGAAATATTTCTTCTAATGTCATTGTGTGAGGCAGGCAAAGTGATGGAGGAGGGCTGTATGTCTATAGGTTTATAAAGAAACTGCCTTGGCCCTTTGGATAGGACAGCAGGTTAGATAGGCAGAGTAAACAGAACAGAATGCTGGGAGAAAGAAGCCGAGTAAGACAGACGCCATGCCACTCCTCTCTGAGACAGAAGCAGCTTAAGAATCTCCCTGGTAAGCCAGCAGCTCATGGTACTATACAGATTATTTGAAATGGCTTAATCACGATGTGAGAATTACCTAATAAGAGGCTAGAAATAATGGGTCAAGCAGTATTTAAAAGAATACAGTTTCTGTAAAATTATTTCTGGAAAAGCTAGCCAGAGCTAGAGACGGGTGGCAGGATGCAGCCTGCCATTCCTATAACACCAAAGAGCAGTCAAAGTTAAGCTCAAAGCTCTGCCACTGAAATGTGTATAATATAAATTGGAAACACTGTTGTTTAAAAAGATGAGAGTAACATTTTATGGAAATGTGTATGCATGCATGCAGAGGCCAGAATTAACTGTGGGTGTCTTCCTTAGTTACTCTCTGTCATGTTTAAGATACATCATTTCTTTGAACCTGGAGCTGACCAATTCCCCTTGAAAAAAGAGTGAGACTCAGAGACCCAGGTGTGGCTGTCTCCTCAGAACTGAGTGATGGGTTTATATCTTTAATTCTGAGATTCTTGCACAAGTTAAAGGGATCAAATTTATGTTCTTCATTTGTATGGGAAGCACCTTACTGACTGAGCCATGGCTGAAGAACAAGACAGTTGGTTAAAAAGTATTGAGCTCTGAGTTAATATTCTGAATCAGAAAAGGGAATGGTATGACTTTAAAAAAATGTTGGGGAGATTGAGATGAGAGACATTCAAACATGAATGCCTTTGCTTCCTCCCCTCAAGACTCCTGGTGGATGTGTCCAGAGGGCTACTGAATTATCACAGCATGGGGAAATGGCGAACTGTGAAGTCTGTTTGGGCTCAGGTCTTGATATCAAATTTAGGGTGTAAATATATAAAAGTGTACATCCAGAGTAGCATGCTATGGTTGGTCTATCCCAGTAGTATATTGCATTTCAAAGCAGATGTTAATTTCTATAGATGCTCATTGTGGAGGGGCATGACAGCAGATGCTCAAGGCAGAGGTGCATTGTTATAGATGCTTAAGGCAAAGAAATATTGCTCCAGATGCTCAAGGTAGAGATACATCATTTTAGATGCTTAAGGCAGAGATTCATTACATGGGATTGAAATGGCATTCCATCTTCTGAGCTTTGACTGCCAGGATTTGTGGCTCATTAACCTTTAAAAATGCTTTCATTATCTTCCTGGAATTGGGACATGGGGTTCTTCATTTTCAGTTACCACCTTTGTCTCATCACTGCCTACATTTCACATAGTCTCAGTTTTTCTACTTTCTGATTAGGAAAGCCATCTTTTGCAGTCTCAGCTTCTTCCAGAATGTAACTGAATATATTCTCTGGAACTCTGCAACTACCCATGGTGTTACATGTCTTAGCTTTGGTATTACGTCCTCAGCTTCCATTGATGCTCAGAATTCTTCATCTGTTTCTTGTTGCTGCCAATGTGATTGTGGCCATGTATGTCATATCTCAAGCTGGATGCTCTATCTGTTTTTATTATTCCTGCAAGTGGTTCAATGCACTGTACCTGAGATAGAGACTCCTCTGGGGGAGAAGACGAGCAAAGAGGACATTTTGATGCCCTGGTATTACAACGCCAGATGAGATGCTTCCTCAAGCAGCAAGCATCCTGTTTATATGATCAGAAGAAAGGCAGATGTGACAGTGTAGACTGACATCATAACATCCTGGAAGATGCATTTTTTCCCAACTATGTTAGTTTTGAATCTTCCCCAACGGTCCTTCATAAGCTGTTTGTTATATCACTGAGACTTTTTGTTGAGACTCTAGGGAGATATGCCTCCTTCTGCCAATGGTGAGGATAACTCCAGGGGAAAAGGTCATCTGTGCCACACTCTAGCTGGCCCTCTCAGAGTAGAAACTTCGAATGCTTGGGCGAGCTGCTTGGAGATTTTGTGGCCTAGACAGGAGTAGTGACTATGGAAAATGCTGTGGCTGTTTCCTACTTAGCTCAGGTCTCCTCCTCCATTTTGAAATCCTACAGGGTAGTGCTCTCATACTCCCTCTCCTTTTCTTTTATCTCTCCTGTGTGAACCCATAATTTTACTTTCTTATCTGACTCTGACCCTTCCATCTCCACATATAAAGTTCTTTAATGCCAATATGTAGTTTTGGTTGATCGACTCTATCCTGCAGGAAAGCTACTTAGATAGGAAGTAAACAACTCAAATTAGCTATAGAGAGTTTGATAACCTGAGCAGATTCACAAGGCACATCCTCCAAACAGTATATTGGCAGTAAATATATAACCGAGCAATCATGCAGACAAATAGAGATGTTTAGATGAGGCTCAGATCAACTGAGCCAAAGATTAAAAAAAAACACTCTTTAGATCACTGATCTGCCTCAAGGCTGCACAGTGAATTTCAGGTTCTCAAGCTTACTGAACTATTAACCATGCTGGGGTGGGCTTTGTTGAACCAACTGCTATTGAGTCATTTCTACTTTATAGGTGAGTTGATATTAAGTGATTGTAATGACCACTGAGACACTGTGTCTGAGCTAATGGGAGCTCAACAAAACAGCTGTGATGGGACGGACCGAGCCTGGGATCAAAGTGGAAGCATTGAATGTGGCTGATAATTGGGGCAGAAGTAGAACCCAATGATAATGGCATTGGGATTTTACTGTACTGCAAATAAAGGCTTTAATCGATCATATTATATGTAGATGCATACCTTCCTCAATCTGGATGGAGGGGGGGCAAGGGCTTCCCACATGTCAAGGTACCCTGCCCTCTATTAGGACTGGATTTGGAGTGCAGAGGATTCGTGGTTGCGTGAGTAGTTAGGGGGAGGAAGAAAGGTAGTGGACATTTGAAATTTATTATTTATGAAGGAAGAAAAAATCAATAGAAGATAACCAATGGAGAGATGATATCTAAGAAAAAAAACTTTCATGTGAGTTGTTGACTCAGGAACCAAAGACTTTTTCAGAAAAATAAGATACAGGGATTGAGTTGCTTGGGCAAGTGTGTGAATTGAGTAATTGGGAAGATGAGTGGGGGCTCATTTTGGGTCCCCTGGTGGCTGTATACAGCTTTTGAGGAGCTGAATGCTGGATGTTTCTGTGGGTAAATAGGGAAGTAACAAGCTTGTGAGGGGATTTCTGACATAAGTAGAGCCTTGGTGATGTCACAAAGCCTTGGTTTGTGGTAGCAACTCTGTTCCACTAAAATCACTAGTCTTCCATGAAGGTGGGTTTATTATCCTCACAGTGCCTGAGAAGGACAGTTCATCTCCTGGTCTCCACAACTGTTCAACAGGCTTTTTGTACCTGAACATTTCCAGAAGATGGAATCTGGAGAGGTAGGACATTTTCTTTTGGTAAATATGTTTCCAAAGCAACTAAGACCTCTGTAGTGCAAAAAAGTTTTCCTTCAAATGTCCTGTGGGTCCACCATTTATGTTGTTACCAGCTCCTATATTTGATAGCTGTGGGGATAGTGAATGCCAGCTATTCTTCCCACTTTATCTTTGCTAACAATAACAAAATCATCAATCCACTAAAATGGCAGACCTCCTCTTTGTCCATAGGTGTTTTAAAAGATACTAATTATTTCTCAATGGCTGCTGTTGCCCAGAATAATGAGTCTTTCAGGTTGGATTGGGTCTCACAGTACTCAATTCCACAATGAAGACACAGAATGGCTTTATGTAATAAACTTGGGTCTGGATCAGGAGACCCAATACAGATAGCCAGTGGATTGGAGTGCCATGACCTTGGGCAGGCTGTCTTGGATTGAGCCCCCTACCTTTTAGCTTGATGTCGAAGGAGACGTGTGGATATCCTTCGAATTCTTTGTTATCTGTTCAGATTTTTCTTACTCGTTTCGGGGATAGTCATACCTTCTCCTCTCATTGACTTAGTCAGTCAGAAAGTAGGTTTCTCAGCAGAGGTCATTTGCCTTTGGGGAGCAGGAATGTGTCTCTGAGATTGATATACTGAGCTCTAGATAAAAATATGCAAATTGTCCTATTCATATCTTTAGAGAAAATTACAGTTGGGTATGCAAACCTGTTGATCAATATCTTTGTCTCCTGCCTCAAAGTTCTTCCAGAAAAGAGCCTTGACCTCATAGCCTCCCTTTCTTATCCTTGCAGGCAATCATGGTTGAGGCCACGACTTTGTTTCTGAATTAAACAGAAGGAAAGTTCTTTCAACCTAGAGAGTGGGCAGCTATGAAGCCCAAGCACAGAAAGATAGCCAAGAAACAGCGGACCAGGAGGTCAGTGGCCTATCTCAGTAAGTCTACAGCCATGATGAAGATGCTTCTTAGTATGAGATGAATGCCACCTGTCCACCTAATTTTTGATAAAGGAGCTAAAAGTACTCAATGGAAAAAAGAGAGCATCTTCAACAAATGGTGCTGGCAGAACTGGTTGTCAACGTGTAGAAGAATGAAAATAGATCCATATCTATCACCATGCACAAAACTCAAGTCCAAATGGATTAAAGACCTCAATATTAGTCTGAACACACTGAACCTGATAGAAGAAAAGGTGGGAAGTACTCTACAACATATGGGTACAGGAGATCACTTCCTATGTTTATCCCCAGCAGCACAGACATTAAGGGCAACATTGAATAAATGGGACCTCCTGAAACTGAGTAGCTTCTGTAAAGCAAAGGACACTGTCACTAAGACAAAAGGCAACCCACTGACTGGGAGAAGATCTTCACCAACACTGCAACAGATAAAGGTCTGATCACCAAAATATATAAAGAACTCAAGAAACTAAACTTTAAAATGCTAATGAACCCAATAAAAAAATGCGGCACTGATCTGAACAGAGAATTCTCAACAGAAGAAATTCAAATGGCCAAAAGACACTTAAGGTCATGCTCAACCTCCTTAGCGATAAGGGAAATGCAAATTAAAACAACTTTGAGATACCATCTTACACCTGTCAGAATGGCTAAAATCAAGAACACCAATGATAGCCTTTGCTGGAGAGGTTGTGGAGAAATAGGCACACTCATTCATTGCTGGTGGGAATGCAAACTTGTGCAACCACTTTGGAAATCAGTGTGGCGATTTCTCAGGAAATTTGGGATCAACCTACCCCAAGATCCAGTAATACCACTATTGGGAATATACCCAAGAGATGCCACATCAAATGACAAAAGTATCTGTTCAACTATGTTCATAGCAGCATTGTTTGTAATAGCCAAAACCTGGAAACAACCTAGATGCCCTTCAATGGAGGAATGGATGAAGAAAGTGTGGAATATATACATATTAGAGTACTACTCAGCAGTAAAAAACAATGACTTCTCGAATTTTGTGTGCAAATGGATGGAAATAGAAAACACTATCCTGAGTGAGGTATCCCAGACTCAAAAAGAGGAACATGGGATGTACTCACTCATAATCGGTTTCTAACCATAAAATAAAAGACATTAAGCATATAATGTGTGATCCTATAGAAGCTAAATAAGAAAGTGAACCCAAAGAAAATCATATAGTCATCCGCATGGAGAGGGGGAAGTAGACAAGATTCCAGGGCAAAAACTGGGAACTTGCGGGTGAGGTGGCATGGGGCAAAGGGGAAATGGGAAATGGGATGAGAAATATGAGAAGGGGAGGATGGGAGGAGCTCGGAGGATTGGGATGGTTGGGATATAGGAAGGATGGATACGGGAGCAGCGAAGTATATATCCTATCTAAGGGAGCCATCTTAGGGTTGGCAAGAGACTTGACTCTTGAGGGGTTCGCAGGTGTCCAGGAATATGTCCCCAGCTGGTACCTTGGGCAACTAAGGAGAGGGAACCTGAAATGACCCTATCCTATACTGATGAATATCTTGCATATCACCTTAGAACCTTCATCTGGCGATGGATCGAGGTAGAGACAGAGTCTCAATTTGGAGCAACGGTCTGAGCTCTTAAGGTCCAAATGAGGAGCAGAAGGAGGGAGAACATGAGCAAAAAATCAGGACCACGAGGGATGCACCCACCCACTGTGACAGTGGAACTGATTTATTGGGAGCCCACCAAGGCCAGCTGGTCTGGGACTGAATAAGCATGGGTTGATTCCGGACTCTTTGAGCATGGCGGTCAATGAAGACTGATGAGAAGCCAAGGACAATGGCACTAGGTGTCGATCCTAATACATGAACTGGCTTTGTGGGAGCTTAGCCTGTTTGGACGCTCACCTTTCTGGACGTAGATAGAAGGACCTTGGTCTTCCCGCAGGGCAGGGAATTTGGACTGCTCTTCAGTATCGAGAGGGAGGGGGAATGGAGTGGGGGGAGGAGAAGAGGAGTGGGGATGGGGGAGGGAAGTGGGGGGAGGGCAATATTTGGGAGGAGGGGAGGGAAATGGGAAATGGGGAGCAGGTGGAAATTTTAATTAAAAAAGAATAAAAATAAATAAAAAAGTAAAAAAAAAAAAAAAAAACTGAGTAGGCCTTTTGAGGCCCTAGAGAATATTGTCGGCCGCAGAATTTCTCATGGCTGGAAGGAAGCCAATGATCCAGTCACCCAGTGGAAAGCCATCATTCTAGATCAACTGCCAACAAATCCCTCTCTCTATTTGTTGAAGTATGATGGGATAGATTGTGTCTATGGATTGGAGCTTCACAGTGATGAAAGGATTTTAAACCTTAAGTTCCTGCCTA
Organism: Chionomys nivalis; assembly: GCF_950005125.1. Classification (NCBI taxonomy): domain Eukaryota; kingdom Metazoa; phylum Chordata; class Mammalia; order Rodentia; family Cricetidae; genus Chionomys; species Chionomys nivalis. The sequence goes on along the minus strand of NW_026646942.1, from coordinate 77,776 downwards.
ACAAGGTACCATTTCCTCAGGAGACAGACACTCATCTCTCAAACACCATAGTTGGCAGAGCAGTGAAACATACATATGAAGGCACAAATGGCTCTAAGGATGACTGGAAGGGGATGGTCCTAGAGGAGGTGCCAATTATGAAGACCTGGTTCTATATTACCTACAAGAAAGATCTGGTCATGTACATTAAACACCTCCTGGTTGACTACATTGAAGGCAACCTCCAAATCATGCCAGGCTCTATGGAGGAGTGGACTGGGGTGGTCCAAGATGAGGTGCAGACCATGAAGACCTGTTTCTACATTACCTACGAGAAAGATCCAGTTGTGTACCTTTACCACCATCTGGATGACTACATTGAAAGCAACCTCCACATTATGCCAGGGTGTCCTGCAATAGGGGTGAATTTGGAATTAGGCAGGGATTCCTTGGCAGGCAAAAGCGTGCAGCACAACGAAAAAGATGGAACCCAAAGATAGGTAAAATTATTTACCAAGTTCCCACCAAACCTTCCGTGCATTTCATCAGTTTGATAATGACTTCCATATCTATGTCTATGATTTGATGAAGATTTGTTAAAGTGAAATTCACAAATTTTAGGGGTCAGACTTAAAACTGTGTTTGGGAAACTCTTTTTCAGAAATACCTCAGGTCTTCTATTAATCCTGGTATCATTCCCAATGGAAATAATTTTTGCTCTAAAAATAAAAAATTGTGAAGGTGTTATGTTGATTGGTCAATGATGGAGTTTCTGGTGGATGGGACATCACAGAAAGACAGGCCTCAAAACAAAAGAGGACTTATGGTCTTTACCCCTTGGAGATGGAATGACGAAAGGAGATGCAGTGTGTGGAAGAGGACAAGATGGCTGTTTAGGAAACAGAGAAGAGTGGCCCAAAAGATGTAGGATCTCAGAGAGGGATAATGCGTGAGGGAAAAGCATGTCATACGGAAAGATGTGACATCGAGGTGTTGGGACTTAAGAGGATAGAGAGTGATCATGAAGGGTCACAAATGTGTACTCAGAAGCAAAGAAAATTGGGTTTCATTTGATTAATGATTTAATTCATACCATCTGGAAGTCCCTGGGTATATTATCTCCACTGGAGCATGTTGAGTGACTGCCTACAGAAAAGTGTCTCCTCTCAGTGGCTCTTCTGCAATGGGGTGGACCTCAGGCTACCTACTTACTTTTGCCAGGCTTCTGTTTGCCACCTATTTTGTCATGCCTGGATTCTTTCTGTCTTGCACTCTCACAGGTCTTATGCATGCCATTCAACCCCTGTGAGTTCATTTAAACAATTGGCCTGCCTTAACTGTAAAACACTGTTCCCTTGACATTGATTGTTCTGTGGGATTTGGGCTATAAAATTCATGAACAGATTCACCCACACCCAGGGTAAACTAGTACACATTGAATCACATTGGTGTGTGACATGCACAGATATGATGAATGCACCAAACTCCGTAAAATCAGTTACTTAGGGAATCAGTGATGGTAGGTGAAGTGTGGCAAAGACCCCACAAACCCATCAGACCCGAGGATACCAGTATGATATTGATGCCTGACTCCCATCATGCAAGGATCCTGACTTCTCTAACAGGGCAGTTTTGGTTCCTTCATCTTCAAAAACTTGGTTAGTAAGGTTGTAGGTGTCAAACTGCCATTCAGGGCCTAGCTTGTATGTCAACTGTGCCAGGTCAGGTGATTTGGCTACAATGTGGGTGAAAACTTGTACCAGGGCATGCTGGTACCCTCGCCCCTTCTTCTCCTCAACATCATCATCACTCTCCTGGGTGGGTCTAGAGCACAAAGAAGGCAAAATGGACTAAGCTTCCTCCTTAGTGGATAACCTTATCTACCCTCAATTTGGACTGACTTTCAGAGGGCATGCAGCACATTTTATCCTATTAGCCATCTCTTTCATTGGATCACTCACTTATCCAATGAATGATTTAATTTATCCATTCCTCCATGTCTCTATCTTCTTCAATCCCTTCTTCCATTTCCCCATGTCTTGTGTCTACAAGTTGCCAAGATAAATCTACTATGTCTCTTCTGTTCTAGAAACTTTCATTTGTAAAGAACTTGCACTCTCAGGGGTGAATTTTTCTGAGTTCTCTGTAGATGGAGACCATATGAGGAGGAAAAGAGGAGCAACCATGACAACACTTGCGCAGTAGAGTTAGGCAGATTACAGGTTGATGCCTGGCAAGCCTGTACAATGAGTCAGATTCCCATGAGCTCTGTCACTGTGATCTCACATAGATATCTCATTCAGTGTTCACGTCCAGGACATTGAGTTTTAATTTTTGTCCTAATCTGGTAAAGAAACCAAGATGAGGAGAATAGAGGAGCCTGATGTAAGGCCACAAAATGGGTCATTTGAAACAGTAAGACTCCATGCCTCCATGTGTGCTGCCACCCTTCTTAGGAAATCCATCTTTCCATAGATTAGCTATAGGCAACCCAAGTGTCCAGCACACTGCTAACCACAGGTTTGAACTTAACTGCCTTTGATTTCTGAAACAATTGCTGTCCCGTTAAGGTCTCATAACAACACAGCAAGGTATGTAAGAATGCCCCACCATCAGCTTAGAGCAATTTCAGGACCCCAAAAAGGCAGCAAGTTATCTTTATTGGAAATACAAATGTTTCTGGAGGGACAAAAGGATGTACATTAGAAAAAAAAAAAAACGATTGGTGTACTCACTACGATTTTATGTGATATGGCCCACACAGGCTTCTGGTTCTGAATACTTGGTCCTCAGGAGGTTTTGTAGGTTGTGGAGACCCAGAACCTAGCGGGAGGAATTGCGGTCTGAAAGCTCAAGCCTTGATGTTTCAGGGCATCCTTTCACCGGTCCCCAATGTTTACTGATTTCCTTACAGAGAACGAGAGGCCTCCTACTCCTGCTGCCATGGCTTCTGCAACATGAACAATGAGAACCCCCTCGACACCCTGGTTGATCTCATCATATAGGAAGGTGTAAGTCACAAACAATCTCCCACACCAGTTTAGAATTATGATTCATAAAATGGTTATTTCTTTTAAGGGGCAAACCTTACAGATTGCCATGCCAGACAACAGCCCTCTGCAGAAAGAGGAGAGGAGCCTAGTAGCAGGATGTGGAGGTGGATGCAAGAGAGCAAGCTGAAGGCAGTTGCTCCATTTTGAAAGAGAGAGACACCACACCCCAATGGCCTTTATCTCAGTTGCTATAGCCTGAAGGAGCAGAAAGAGCTCCTGCAACACACATATTTGGACATAGCAGCAAAATTTACCAGTATGTGACAAAAACCTATTTTAGTTTATTTTGTACATGCTTTTGGTACATGGCAGAGACAGGATCTGCTTCATGCATTTGTGTGACCAATGATTTCCCTTTAAGAAAAAACCCACAAACGCTCCCAACAACATCATCAGCATTCAACAACATGTCCATGATTTCTTTGCTTTGCCTTTGATTGAGCGGTAAATCATGCTGCTAGTTAATCTGTGCAAGCAATGTGAATTTCTCTGTAAATATATAGACAGAATTGACAGGTATCTTAAACATGTCAGGGGGTCACACTGCAATGGAGTGGGTTAATCATCACCATGTGACAGTGACATATTTAAGATCTCTCCTTTGTCATTAAATCTCAGAATTGTCAAGATGTTATGTTTTTGTGCAGACTTCTCAGGGTTTTCTCCCATTCATGGTTTCCATGGATGTTTGCTAGTTACGCTTACATGTCTTTTGACAGATTCTGTCAGATTTTGCCATGCACTCTCAGCTCCACAACTTCTCCTGCCCTAAGATTCTAGTTCCAGGCATTTTAGACATCTTGTGACTGTTGCACAAGTGTCTCATGTTCCGCCTAAATGATTTGGAATGTTATTTAGCCTGAGTTTTAACTTCCATCCCTGAGTTCATTGACTTTCCTTGACCATCTTTCTTGGGCCACTGAGCTGAACTACTAGGGGTTTGCTCCAGGTACTTCTCCATGCTGAGACAGCCTACACTCTCAGTACTACTGTGATAGTGTTTATGTAGCAAGTATTCTTCTCAAGTTAAGAAGAAATTTATGTGGTCCTATTATATGTGGATGCATACCTTCCTCAATCTGGATGGAGTGGGGCATGGGCTTCCCACAAGTCAAGGTACCCTGCCCTCTATTAGGACTGGATTAGGAGTGGAGAGGATTGGTGGTTCCCAGAGTAGTGAGGAGGAGGAGGAAAGGAAGTGGAAATTTGTAATTTATTATTTATGAAGGAAGAAAAAATCAATCATAGATAACCAACGGAGAGATGCAGGTTAAGAAAAAAAAAACTTTCATATGAGTTGTTGACTCAGACACCAAAGACTTTTTCAGAAAAATAAGAGACAGGGATTGAGTTGCTTGGGCAAGAGTGTGACTTGAGTAATTGGGAAGATGAGTGGGGGCTTATATTTGGTCTCCTGGTGGCTGTATACAGCTTTTTAGGAGCTGAATGCTGGAGGTTTCTGTGGGTAAATAGGGAAGTAGCAGGCTTGTGTGGGGATTTCTGACATAAGTAGAGCCTTGGTGATGTCACAAAGCCTTGGTTCATGGTAGCAACTCTGTTACACTCAAAGCACTAGTCTTCCATGAAGGTGGGTTTATTATCCTCACAGTGCCTGAGGAGGACAGTTCAGCTCCTGGTCTCCACAACCGTTCAACAGGCTTTTTGCACCTGAACATTTCCGGAAGATGGAATCTGGAGATGTAGGACATTTTCTTTTGGTAAATATGTTTACAAAGCAACTAAGACCTCTGTAATACATAAGATTTTTCCTTCAAATGTCCTTTGGGTCCATCATTTATGTTGTTTCCAGCTCCTATATTTGATAGTTGTGGGTTGGTGAATGCCAGCTATTCTTCCCACTTTATCTTTGCTAACAATATCACATTCATCAATCCACTAAAATGGCAAAGGCGCACTTTCTCCATAGGTGTTTTAAAAGATACTAATTATTTCTCAATGGCTGCTGTTGCCCAGAATAATGAGTCTTTCAGGTTGAAGTGGGTCTCACAGTACTCACTTCCACAATGAAGACACAGAATGGCTTTATATAATATACCTGGGTCTGGATCAGGAGACACAAATCTGAGAGCCAGTGGACTGGAGTGCCATGACCTTGGGCAGGCTGTCTTGGATTGAGCCCCCTACCTATTAGCTTGATGTCGAAGGATACGTGTGGATGTCCTTTGAATTCTTTGTTATCTGTTCAGATTTTTCTTACTCATTTCGGGTTTAGGAATACCTTCTCCTCTCATTGACTTAGTCAATCAGAAAGTAGGTTTCTCAGCAGAGGTCATTTGCCTTTGGGCAGCAGGAATTTGTCTCTGAGACTGATATAGTGAGCTGTAGAGAAAAATTTGCCAATTGTCCTATTCATTTCTTAAGAGAATATTACAGTTAGGTATGCAAAACTGTTCAGCACTGTCTTTGTCTCCTGCCCCAAAGTTCTTCCAGAAAAGAGCCATGACCTCACAGCCTCCCCTTCTTATCCTTGCAGGCACTCATTATTGATGCCACGACTTTGTTTCTGAATTAAACAGAGGGAAAGTTCTTTCAACCTAGAGAGTGGGCAGCTATCAAGCCCAAGCACAGAAAGATAGCCAAGAAACAGCAGATCAGGAGGTGAGTGGCCTATCTCAGCAAGTCTTCAGCCATGATGAAGATGCCTCTTAGTATGAGATGCATTGCCACCTGTCCAGAAGAGGAATGGGTCATCTCTCCAGAAGCAAAAATTAGTAGGCCTTTTGAGGCCCTGGAGAATATTGTCTGTCACAGAATTTCTCACGGCGGGAAGGAAGCCAATGAACCAGTCACCCAGTGGGAAGCCAACATTCTAGATCAACTGCCAACGAATCTCTCTATTTGTTGAAGTATGATGGGATAGCTTTGTCTATGGATTGGAACCTCACAGAGATGAAAGAATTTTAAACCCTTTGTTCCTGCCTAACGACGTACCATTTCCTCAGGAGACAGACACTCATCTCTCAAACACCATAGTTGGCAGAGCAGTGAAACAAACATTTGAGGGCACAAATGGCTCTAAGGATGACTGGAAGGGGATGGTCCTAGAGGACGTGCCAATCATGACGACCTGGTGCTATATTACCTACAAAAAAGGTCCAGTCTTGTACATTTGCCACCTCCTGGTTGACTACCATGAAGGTAACCTCCACATCATGCCAGGCTCTATGGAAGTGTGGAGTGGGGTGGTCCCAGATGAGGTGTAGACCATGAAGAACTGTTTCTACATTACCTATGAGAAAGATCTAGTTGTGTATCTTTACCACCGTCTAGATTAGTACATTGAAAGCAACCTCCATATTAAGCCAGGATGTCCTCCAATAGGGGTGAATTTGGAATTAGGCAGGGATTCCTTGGCAGGCAAGAATGTGCAGCACAACCAAAAAGATGGAACCCAAAATATAGGTAAAATTATTTACCAAATTCCCACCAAACCTTCCGTGTATTTCATCAAGTTTTATAATGACTTCCATATCTATGTCTATGATTTGATTAAGATCTGTTAAAGTGAAATTCACAAATTTTAGGGGTCAGACTTAAAACTGTGTTTGGGGAACTCTTTTTTTCAGAAATACCTCAGGTCTTCTATTAATCCTGGTATCTTTCCCAATGGAATTTTATTTTTGCTCTAAAAAATAAAAATTTGTGAAGATGTTATGTTGTTTGGTCAATGATGGAGTTTCTGGTGGATGCGACATCACAGAAAGATATGCCTCAAAACAAAACCGAACTTATGGTCTTTTCCCCTTTCGAGGAAAGGAAGAAAGGAGATGCAGTGTGTGGAAGAGGACAAGTTGACTGTTTTGCAAACAGAGGAGAGTGGCCAAAAAGATGTAGGATCTCAGAGAGGGATAATCCATGAGGGAAAAGCGTGTCATATGGAAAGATGTGACATCGAGGTGTTGGGACTTAAGAGGATACAGAGTGTTCGTGAAGCATCACCAATGTATACTCAGAAGCAAAGAAAATTAGGTTTCATTTGATTAATGGTTTAATTCATACCATCTGGAAGTCCCTGGGTATATTATCTCCACTGGAGCATGTTGAGTGACCAGGATCCTCCTGCCTAAAGAAAAGTGTCTACTCTCAGTGGCTCTTCTGCAATGGGTTGGACCTTAGGCTACCTACTTACTTTTGCCAGGCTTCTGTCTGCCACCTATTTTGTCATGCCTGGATTCTTTCTGTCTTGCACTCTCACAGGTCTTATGCATGCCATTCAACGCTTGTGAGTTCATTTAATCAATTGGCCTGCAATAACTGTAAAACACTGTACCCTTTTCATGGATCATGTTCTGTGGGACTTCGCTATAAAAGTCATGAACAGACTCACCTGCACCCAGGCTAAACATGTACACATTGATGTACATTGGTGTGTGACATGCACACATATGATGAATGCACTGAGCTCCCTAGAATCAGTTACCTAGGAAATCTGTGATGTTAGGAGGAGTGTGAAAAAGACCCCACAAACCCATCAGACCCGAAAATACCAGTAAGATATTGATACCTGACTCCCATCAAGGGGTTTTGGGGAGTGTGTGAATTAGGATTGAAGTGAGGGGATGGAGGATTCTGGAAATCAAATCACTGAAGGGAAGATTGAATAAGGTATGTGGCCAGTTGGCCCATTAAATACAAAGGAATAAGATGTCAATGTATCAGTGGTGAGGGTACCATCATAATGCTCGGCATATCTGTTAAGGGGCAATGTGATGTTAATGCAGTATGAACTTGCCTTTCACCTCCTCAGAGTGTGAGTTCATTCTCAGTTGAAAAAAAAGTATGGTCGTGCAGTGAGTTCCTTGGTTAAGATTTTAGACTTTGGTAATGAATTCAAATCTTGATTCCATCCTTCCTTTTTTAGACTGTGTAACATGTCTGAGACTAGCTTCCTTTTGTCTTTGGTAGAGAGGAGGGAGGATTCAAGAGGCCAAATGAGATAGTGGAGAGGGTTCTTACAAAAAGATTTCTTCTAATGTCATTGTATGAGGAAGGCCAAAGCAATGGACGAGGGTTAAATGTCTATAGGTTAATAAAGAAACTGCCATTGCCCTTTTGATAGGACAGCAGGTTAGATATGCAGAGTAAACAACAGAATGTTGGGAGAAAGAAGCCTAGTCAACAGACGCCATGCCCCTCTCCCCCCTGAGAAAGAAGCAGCTTATGATTCTCATAAGCTCATGGTGCTTCACAGATTATTTAAATGGGTTAATCAAGATGTGAGAATTAGCAACTAACAGGCTAGACCTAATGGGCAAAGTATTATTTAAAATAATACAGTTTCTATGTAATTATTTTGGGTAAAGCTAGCCAGTGCGGGAACCCGGTGGCAGAAAATATTCAGCTGTTCCTAGAACTCAAAAGAGCAGTCAAAATTAAGCTCAAAATTTCACCACAGAAATGTGTATATTTAGAAATTCAAAAGACAGTTGTTTAATATATGAGTGTAACTTTTTATGGAGATGTGTATACATGCATGCAAAGACCAGAATTAACCCTGGGTGTCTTCCTTATTTACTCTCTGTCATGATTAAGATACATCATCTCTTTGAACCTGGAGCTGACCAATTCCCCTTGACCAAACAGCGAGTCTTAGAGACCCAGGGGTTGCTGTCTCCTCAGCACTGAGTGATGAGTTGATATCTTTAATGCTGAGATTTTTGCACAAGTTTGAAGGGATCAAATTTATGGTCTCCATCTGTATGGAATGCACCTTACTGACTGTGCCGTGGCTGAAGAACAAGACAGTTGGTTAAAAAATATTGAGCTGTGAGCAAATATTCTGGGTCACAAAAGGGAATGGTATAACTTTAAAGAAGTGCTGTCGAGAGTGAGATGAGAGACATTCAAACATGAATGCCTTTGCTTCCTCCCCTCAAGTCTTTGGTGGATGTGTCCAGAGGCCTACTGAATTATCACAGCATGGGGAAACTGCGAACTGTGAAATCTGTTTGTGCTCAGATCTTGATATCAAATTTAGGGTGTAGTTATATAAAAGTGTACATCCAAAGGAAACATGCAATGGTAGGTCTATCCCAGTAGTATATCGCTTTTTAAAGCAGATGTTAATTTCTGTAGATAATCATATTAGAGGGGTATGACAGCAGATGCTCAAGGCCGAGGTGCATTGCTATAGATGCTTAAGGAAAAGAAATATTGCTCCAGATGCTCAAGACAGAAATGCATCATTGTAGATGCTCAAGGCAGAGATTCATTACATGGGATTGAGATGTAATTTCAGCTCCTGAGCTCTGACTGCCAAGATTTGTGGCTCAATAACTTTTAAAAATGATATCAGTATCATGTTGGGATAGGGACTTGGGGTTCTTCATTGCTCAGTGACCACCCTTGACTCCCTCACTGCCTCCTTTTTGCAGTCCCAATTTTTCTACTTTCTGATTATGAAAGCCATCTTTTGCAGTCTTAGCTTTTTCCAGAATGTAACTGAATTTACTCTCTGAAACTCTGAAACTACCCATGGTGTTACATGACTTAGCTTTGGTATTAGGTCCTCAACTTCCATTGATGCTCAGAATTCTTCATCTGTTTCCTTGTTGCTGCATATGTAATTGTGGCCATGTATGTTATACCTCATTCTGGATGCTCTACCTATTTTTCTGTTATTCCTGCAACTGGTTCATCCCAATGTACCTGAGAGAGAGACCATTCTGGGGTAGAAGACCAGCAAAGAGGACATTTTAATGCCCTGGTATTACAATCCCAGATGAGATGCTTCCCAAACCAGCGGGCATTCTGTTCATATGATCAGAAGAGAAGCAGATGTGCCTGTGTAGATTGACATCATCACACTAGAAGATGTATTATCTCCCAACTCTGTTAGTTATAATGCTTCTCCAAGTGTCCTTAATAAGCCTTTTTATTTTCATCTGTGAGATTGTTGTTGAGATTCTAGGGAGACATGTCTCCTTCTGTCCATGATGAGGATAACTCCAGGGAAAATGGTCATATGTGGCATATTAACCAATAAAAACAAACATATACAGAAGGACTTCCCAAACCAACCCTTTGTCCAATGTATAAATTCTAAGAACTGGTATAAAAATTTATTATTAAATGAAGTACTTGAAAGAGGTTGATGTTTATTCTCATGATCTGGAATAAATGTGTTGGTGGGGAACTTACTTCCTCAAGATGGGCTAGGAATTTGGCTTTTGATATTCGTCATTTTGTATCACTTCTCTTAATGTCTTCATTATTTTATGAGCACACCACTGTTTTCCTGTGTGACTCTTCTGATATAGGGGTTTGCCATTGAATTTAAAGACAATCCTAACCAGAAATGACCAATTTTTGAGAATCTTAAGCTTCTATTTACCAAGTTCTTTTTTTTAAATAAAATCCCTCAGATGGCTACCTTAATTAAGATAAATGCTTCACTGCTCCCATATCCATCCTTACTTTATCCCAATCATCCCAATTCCCCAAGTTCCTCCCATCCTCTCCTTCTTACTTTTCTCCTCCAATCCCCTCTTATCCTATCCCACCCCACCCCCCAGATCCCAAATTTTTGCTTGACAATCTGGTCTACCTTTCATATCCAGGAGAATAACTATATGTTTTCCTTTGGGTTCACCTTCTTATATAGCTTCTCTGGGATCACAAATTATAGATGCAATGTTCTTTGTTTATAGCTAGAAACCAATTATGACTGAGTACATCCCATTTTCATCTTTTAGGGTCTGGGACACCTCACTCAGAAAAGTGTTTTCTATTTCCATGCATTTGCATGCAAAATTCAAGAAGTCATTGTTTTTTACCACTGAGTAGTGCACTACTGTGTATATTTTCCACACTTTGTTCATCCATTCTTACATGGAAGGGCATCTAGGTCGTGTCCAGATTCTGGCTATTACAAATAATGCTGCTATGAACATAGTTGAACAACTGATTTTGTAATATGATAGGGAATCTCTTGGGTATATTCCCCAGTGTGGTATTGCTTGGTCCTTGGTTAGGTTGATCCCAAATTTCCTGAGAAACCGCCACACTGATTTCCAATGTGGTTGGGCAAGTTTGCATTCTGACCAGCATTTGATGAGGGTACCCCTTCCTCCACAACCTCTCCAGCAAAGGCTATCATTAGTGTTTTTGATTTTAGCCATTATGACAGGTGTAAGATGATATCTCAAAATTGTTTTGATTTGCATTTCCCTGATCGCTAATGAGGTTGAGCATGACCTTAAGTGTCTTTTGGCCAATTAAAGTTCTTCTGTTGAGAATTCCCTGTTAGTTCAGTGCCCCATGTTTTAATTGAGTTAATTAGTATTTTAAAGTCTAGTTTTTTTATTTCTTTATATATTTTGGAGATCAGACCTTTGTCTGTTGCAGGGTTGGTGAAGATCTTCTCCCAGTCAGTGGGTTGCCATTTTGTCTTAGTGACAGTGTCCTTTGTTTACAGAAGCTTATCAGTTTAAGTAGGTCCCAATTATTCAATGTTGCCTTTATCATCTGTGTTGCTGGGGTTATACATAGGAAGCAATCTCCTGTGCCCATATGTTGTAGGGTACTTCCCACTTTCTCTTCTCAGGTTCTGTGTTTTCAGATTGATATTGAGGTCTTTGATCCATTTGGACTTGAGTTTTGTGCATGGTGATAGATATGGGTTTATTTTCATTCTCTACAGGTTGACATCGAGTTCTGCCAGCACCATTTGTTGAAGATGCTTTCTTTCTTCCATTGTATACTTTTAGCCACTTTATAGAAAATGAGGTGTTCAGATGTTTGTGGGTTAAAATCGGTATCTTCTATATGATTCAATTGGTCTAATTCTAAGATTTTATGCCAATACCATGCTGTTTTTATTACTGTAGCTCTGTAATAGAGTTTGAAGTCAGGAATGGTAATGCCTCCAGACATTTTTTTATTGTATAAGATTATTTTGGCTATCCAGGATTTTTTGTTTTTCCATATAAATTTGATTAATGTCCTCTCAATATCTGTCAAGAATTTTGATGGGCCGGGCGATGGTGACGCACGCCTTTAATCCCAGCACTTGGGAGGCAGAGGCAGGCAGATCTCTGTGAGTTCGAGACCAACCTGGTCTACAGAGCTAGTTCCAGGACAGGCTCCAAAGCCACAGAGAAACCCTGTCTCGAAAAACCAAAAAAAAATAAAATAAAATAAAAGAATTTTGATGGGATTTTGATGGGGATTGCATTGAATCTATAAATTGCCTTTTGTAGAATTGCCATTTTTACTATGTTGATGCTCCCAATCAAAGACCAAGGGAGATCCTTCCATTTTTGGTATCCTCTTCAATTTCTTCCTTCAATTACTTAAAGTTCTTGTCAAAGAGACCTTTTACTTTCTTTTGTTAGAGTTACCCCAAGATATTTTATGCTGTTTGTGGCTACGTGAAAGGTGATGCTCTTAGTGGGAACTAGGACTTGGGTATATCTCTTTTATGTCCTGGTTCCCTACTCTACTGTGTATTCACATGTTCTCATTACAAAGACTATGTTACTTGGCAAGAGGCACTACATTTTAGGTAACCCTGTGTGATTTGTTTTTCCTTTGTTAAATAGTATCTTCAATGCATTTGAGAGAAAGGAAATGAAATGCTATTTCAATATCTTAAATATGCCTTAATCCTTGGTCATCTTTCCTTCTGGGGGTTGGTTTTGTGTTAATTTCATGTGTGTACTTGCAAAATGTCATGGTTTCATTCCGTTTGCTGTGACAAAGCATCGTGACAAACAAGCAAGCAAAAAGCATCATGAGAAAAACAACTTAAGGGAGAGAAAAGGTTTAATTTGGTTTACCATTTCAGAGGGATTGGTTCAATAGCTTTGGGAATGGCATAGTAACAGGAGTGTGAGGCTGACTGGCCACATTGCCTCAACAGTTAGGAGGCAGAGAGAGAAGAGGAAGTTGGGTGATTCTATAGATTCTTAGAGCCTATCTTCAGTGGCATGCTTCCTCCAGCAATTCTATAACTCCTAAAGGTTTTGCAACCTCTTTAAAGAGCAGCACATGTTGCCAATAAAATGTTCAAATATGGGAGCTTATGGGGGACATTTCTCACTCAAACAGCAATAAGTTCTATGACAGTAGCTTCCAGAAATAACCTGTGAAAACTATTATCACCCATGATTGGCAGCTTCTCATACTCAGGGAGAGATAAATATTAACTCATGCACAACTTGGAGATGGCTCCTGTAACTTTAAGCTGTCATAATTACATGCACAACATATAGGCATCAGGTAGATTCATAAAAATGCAACCTTGAAAGTCTAATCAATATTAATACTTTAAAGTCTTTTAACCCCATGTAAGGATCCTTCTTGGAAGAAGCTGGTCTGTGGGAGAAGAAGAGGCGACAAATTGAATTACAGGGAAAAGGATAAAATGTTCTCTAGCTTGATCAGCTGTTTGAGGAGCTGGTCAGTGAAGCTCCATGGGAAATGAGCACAAGCCCAACAGTAGCAGCTTTATTGGATCAGTGTGTGCCAGCACAGTAGGCTGTTTGATCGAAATCTCCCTAAGTATTTGGGCTTTCAGAGTAGATTAAATGGAAGTCAAGTGTGTTCTGAGAGGGCTCCTCCGAGAGACACATGAGTTAACATCATCCCTCAAGCAGTGGGAACAGGCCAGTTGTAACAGACAGGGAGAGGGGGATTTGACAGGACGAATGAATTCTGGAATGAGTAACTATTATTTTCATTGTATTTTGACATCACAGAAACCCAAATAAACCTGCCTCTTTCAATTTGACTTGAAAGAACATAGAGAGAATTCTAAAAAATCAAAAAGACAAAGCCATTTCTTTTCCTCTTTTAATGTACAATGCTTCACACAAAAAAATACTATATAATAAAGCCCCACTCTTTGTCTATTTCTGGGCACAAATTTCCTTCTTTTCCATCATTGCCAGGAGCCACACAGCTAAGAACAAGTTGTCAGGCAGTTTGGCTCTTGGTCCTTTTTGCTGGTACTTTGGAAATTTTTTGTTTCATTTCGTTTTGGAGATGTGTGATATATTGTTCAGGCATATACACTGTGTATTCTCAATCTTTTTGTTCTGAAACGTCATTACTGAAGGCGCAAGTCATAAACAATCCCACACCAGTTTGGAATTGTGATTAATAGGGTGGTATTTATTTAAAGGGGAATAAACTTACAGATCACCATCCCAGACAACAGCCCTCTGAGCGCGCAATTAGGAAGAAGTCTAGTCGCCAGAACCAGAGCAGGAAGTAAAGAGAGAGAGGAGGGAAGTAGCCACTTGTTTTTTTAAAGGGAAAGAGACCACGCCCCAATGGGCTGGTATCTCGGTGGCTATTGGCTGGAGAAGCAGAAGGACCTCCCACAACACCTCCCCCTTTTGTTTAAGTAAGAGAGTTCCAAACCTACTATGAAATTATATACAATAAGTACAAATATCCTATTCTAACTAGCTTAGGTCTTATATAATAAATAGCTGGGCTAAGTCATGAGTCGAAAGTAACAACATTTATAGTCTTCAACCCCATCGAAGATCTGTGAAGGGAAATAATGTTTCCTGAGTAATTAGAAAGTGCAATCAAACACCTTCCAAAACATGCAACAAATCACAGAGACAACTAGCTACTTGGGCAATCACCCAAGTTCACGTTTGCAGTGTTGAAGCAACCAACTTTGGCTAAGGCCTAGCATAACTGACACACCATTTTCAAAGTCAAGAAACTTGTCAAAACTATCTTACCCTGTCTTGGCAGGATATGACAGTCCTGTTTTTTCCATTCACAGATACTCTGTATTTCTGTCAGTGGTTGAGGTATGAGCATTTCTTTACCCATAGGCCAGTTCAGCCAAGAAGAAAGGCTCCAGGTGGAGTGTCTTTGGTGCTCAACATTCTCTCGGGAATAGAGCAGTGTTGCCAGGAGCAATTGTGTCTCACTACCACAAAACTCTGAGTTAGATTAAAAGACATTTTCTACAGCTCTTTGAAGAGGTTGCAGATTATCTATCTATACTGAGTATAATCTCTATGTATCTAAAGAACCTGATTAGTCTAATTAGAAATGACAAACTTAGAATACTATTAATCTATATAATTCTCAATACCTATCTAACTTAAAGACTAAGACAATAAACAACTGTGAAACAAATGAGGATAATGACCTCCAAATATAAGCAATGTACAAATATACATTGCAGTATGGTAAATATATATCAATACACAAGCAAAATGTAAGTATCTTAATCAGAGGTAGAAATGTACACTGCAATATGGTAAATATATACAATATATATCAATACAATATATGTCAATACATAAAAATGTTTTTAAACAGAAGTAGAAACATGCATGCATACAATAGTCAATATAATTTCACTTTGTATCAATATATAAGAATCGATACCAATACATTTGTCTCAAAACAATAACTCACAAGTACCAACAAGTACCAATCTATTATCCCTCTTTTTTTTCCCAAATGATCCCCGAGCTTATAAAATTTTTTCCCCAACCCTCAACCATATACCAATTTATAATCAACCCATAAATGATGTCCCTAAACCCAAAAACTTTACTCGGAGAGGGGACGTTGTCCTCTAGAGTTACTTCCAGCTGTCATGGGGGCAACGTTCTTTCTGGGGGATCCTGTGAAAGTAAAATGATGGTTAAATTTCAAGATCGATGTCTTTTAAAATTGCAAATAGTCTCTGATATATTGTGCAAGTCTGGCCAGAATGTTGTATAAGAGGTGCACCATTTCAGCTAACCAAGTTGGGATCATCTTGTGCAGCTGGTACCCAAAACAGGTCTTGTAGTAGCTCTATCAGTATCATGACGTCATATCAACCAGGTGTAGTCGTTGTTATGGGGCCCCATCTTCTTCCTGGAAACTTTAAATGTCACTTCAGGAAAAACTCATTGTTCATTGTGAAAAACTTAAACATTAATCATATAGACATACACACACACACACACACACACACACACACATATATATATATATTCAATGAAAGGAATGATAGATATATTCAATGAAAAGTATGATAGATATGTGGAAAAGCAAAGATATTTTCTAAACTCATATTTCTTTCTGTCCCCTATCATGGCTCTTGACAATAGACAGAAACTCCAGAAACTCTGGGTTTTTCTCTTACCAACAGGCTTGGAATTGGAGAGGGACTGAGCCAGAGTCCACCTTCAAAACCAGCTCTATAAATTTAGAAATATGGTTTAGTATATTTTACTTACACAACTTATTCAGTTTTCTTGATAGTTCCTATTGGGCAGGTATTTTTCCATCTGTCAGTATCCAAACATCCAGGATCCCTTGAAATTTTCAAAGATGAGTGTTTTCCTGTGGAGATAAGAACAGAACCCTGCCCCCATTCTATATGTTGTTCTTACCACCTGTAGGAATATCATCATTGTGGATGAGTTGTCATTTCTCCTTTCCAAGAGGTTTCTCCTCTTCAAATCGAACCTTTATTAATTTTGATGGTACCCACAATTTTTCTTCTCCTGTGGAAACAAGAGCAAAACCCCTTCTCCAACGTAGCACATCTCCTGGCTTCCATTGAGAGGTCAGCACATCTTTGAAATAAATTGGTTGATTTAGTTCAACAGACTTTTCCATTATCCAATGTCTTTCTGCTGCTGTCGTTCCTTTCTCATTAGCGTTAAGAAAATTCAAGGTCAATAAAGCATTATGTAATCTATTTCTGGGGGTATTTTTGGTCCCTTTCTGTTTGTTCAGCATATCCTTTATAGTACAATTTGATCTTTCTATAACTGCCTGACCTGTGGGATTATGTAGTATACCTGTAATGTGTTTTATATTATAATAAGCAAAAAAGCATTTCATTTTCTTAGATACATATGCTGGACCATTGTCTGTCTTTATTTGTACAGGTATTCCCATGATGGCCATAACTTCCAATAGATGTGTTATTACTGAATCAGCCTTTTCTGAGCTCAGGGCAGTAGCCCATTGAAAACCTGAATACGTGTATGGTGTGGTGTACATATTTTAATTTACCAAATTCCATAAAGTGGAACACATCCATCTGCCAGATTTCATTTCTCTTAGTACCCTTTGGGTTACTCCCTGCAGGCAACGGTGTTTGATTATAGAAAGAACAAGTAGGACATCTCTTTATAATGTCCTTAGCTTGTTGCCATGTAATGGAAAATTCTTTATTTAGGCCTTTACTATTGACATGATGCTTCTTATGAAATTCTGAGGCCTGCAACACGCTTCCAATCAATAATTGATCAATCTCAGCATTGCCTTGTGTTAGAGGAGCAGGCATACCTGTATGGGACCGGATGTGTGTTATGTAAATTGGACAAAGCCTGTTCCTGATTATGTCTTGTACCTGGATAAACAATGAAGTCAACTCTGTGTCATCTGGTATAAATTCAGTGGTTTCAATATGCAAGATAACTCTTTCTGCATATTGTGAATCTGTAACTATATTAAGAGGTTCTTTAAAATCCCTTAGCACCATAAGAATGGCATATAATTCTGCCTTCTGGACAGAATTATAAGGGCTTTGTCCCACCTTACTCAATTCATCTGACTTATAACCTGCTTTCCCTGATTTATTTGCATCAGTATAGAACGTACAGACTCCAGTTATTAGAGCATCACGTACAATTCTAGGAAGAATCCAAGAAGTTCTCTTTATGAGGTTAAGTCTACCACTTTTGGGATAGTTGCTATTAATTTCTCCCAAAAAATTAGCACAAGCTCTTTGCCATGGTTCATTGTCTTCCCATAACTTTTTTATTTCTTCAGTAGTAAAAGGCACTATAATTTCTGCTGGGTCTATACCTGCTAGTTGACGAAGTCTCAGTTTACCTTTTATAGTTAATTCAGAGACTTTTTCCACATATGTTTTTAATTTTATATGGTTTATTAGGTATAAATATCCACTCTAAAATAATATCTTCCCTCTGCATTAGAATCCCTGTAGGAGAAATTCTGGAAGGTAATATGACTAGGATGCAGCTAAGATTTGGGTTCACCCTATCCACATGTGCCTCCTGTAATTTTTCCTCAATCATTGTCAGTTCCTTTTCTGTTTCAGCTGTCAGTTTTCTTGGACTATTCAAATCTTTATCACCATCTAAGGTTTTGTTTAAATGAACTATTAGATCAGGTGTTATGCCAACAGCTGGTCATAGACTGAAAATGTCTCCTAACAATCTTTGGAAGTCATTAAGAGTCTTTAACCGGTCTCGCCTAATTTGTGCCTTTTGCATTTTAATTTTCTCTAACCTTATTCTGTATCCTAGGTAATTAATAGAATTTCTTCTTTGAATCTTTTCAGGGGCAATTTGTAATCCCCACCTAGGCAAGACTTTCTTTACTTCTTCAAACATCCTTTCTAAAGTATCTTTATTTGAATCAGATAACAAGATGTCATCCATGTAATGGTAAATTACGGACTTGGGGAATTGTTTACGAATTATTTCCAATGGCTTACTTACAAAATATTGGCACAATGTAGGACTATTGAGCATACCCTGTGGGAGGACAGTCCATTGATATCTCCTATTAGGCTGAGAATTTTTATAAGTAGGCACTGTGATGGCAAATTTTTCTCTATCATTTTCTTGTAACGGTATGGTGAAAAAACAATCTTTCAAATCAATAACTATAAGAGGCCATCCTTTTGGTAATAGAGAAGGCAAAGAAATTCCAGATTGTAGTGGGCCCATAGGTTGAATTACCTAGTTGACAGCTCTTAAATCTGTCACCATTCTCCATTTACCGGATTTCTTTTTTACAACAAACACAGGAGAATTCCAAGGGCTGGTGGATTCTTCAATATGGTGAGCATCTAGTTGCTCTTGCACCAGCTGTTCCAATGCCTGTAATTTATCTTCAGCTAGAGGCCACTGTTTGATCCATATTGGCTTCTCAGTTAGCCATTTTAAAGGTAGGGCTGTTGGTACCTCTAAAGGTTTGGTATTTGCTGTATGTTCTTGTACAGCCTGAATGGCTGGTGACGTTTTCCCATAATATCTCATCATGTCCTTCCCAGAATTATGAGTTCCTGGAAATACAGGAATGTTAATCTGGGTATTCCATTGCTGTAGCAGGTCGCGGCCCCAGAAATTTATTGCGATATTGGCAATATATGGCCTTAGTCTTCCTATTTGCCCTTCAGGCCCTATGAATTCAACCCATCTTGTGCTTTGTTTTACACGAGATAGGGTTCCAATTCCCAGGAACTGAACATCTACCTCTTGAAGAGGCCAATTCGGATGCCAAGATTCTGGAGTAATGATACTTACATACACACCTGTGTCTAATAAGACTTCAATAAAAGTGCCATTAATACAGACTCTTAGCTTTGGTCTTTGATCATTAATAGAAGTCTGCCAAAATATGCGTTTACTCTGTCCTACTGGGTTTTTTGACTCATCCTCCATGCGTAATTCATCATTTAGACCAGTAATATTTTTTAGGGCAGAAATTGGAGCTTTTAATTTTCTTGGTGAGGCACGTTCTCTACTGTGACTGGGAATGACTGGGCCACTGTTGGCTTGGGGGCCTGTGAGAGGCCCGTCAAAGAGTTTCCCGACGGTATCGGGTTGCCTTGTCTGTCTGTTGTTGACCTGCATTCGCTGGACCAATGTCGGCCTTTACCGCATCTCCTACATATACCTGAAGGCCGAGGTCTCCTATTTTTGTCATTCCCAGAAGGGATATAATTCCTAGAAATCCTTTGCCTGCAATCCCTTTTCAGATGTCCTAATTTACCACAATTAAAACACCAGGCAGTTTGATGTCTCCTCATTGCTTGGGAAATCGCTTCTCCTACCCAAGTTTCATCATTATAGCTAAACGTCTCAACATTCATTGTATGCTGAATCCATTCATCCATAGGTGCTGATCTAAACTTTAAAGGCCCAATTATCTTTTTGCATTCTATGTTTGCATTCTCAAAAACTAGAGATTCAAGAAGTAGTCGTCTAGCTTCTGGGTCTGTTAGCCCTATGTCCAGAGCCTTAATTAATCTTTGCAAAAAGTCAATAAAGGGTTCTCTCTGTCCCTGCCTAATTCTGGTATATGATTCAACCCTTTTTGCTGGATCTTGTAGCCTATTCCAAGCATTTAAAGCTGCTTGGTGACATAAACACAGTACTTCATCATCATAAAGAGCTTGTACCTGTGGATCAGCATATTGTCCTACACCAAGAATTTGATCTTGGGAAACCTCCACACCTTTTGCTCTTCCTTGCTGTTCCATATGTTTAGATTCTTCTCTGAAATAGATTCCAAACATCAAGGAAGGTCCATTACCTAAAACTGCAGACACTAACTGATGGAAATCGTGGGGCTTAACTCTAGCATTAGAAGCCCAAGTCCTTATCATTTCCTTAACATATGCAGAGTGCAATCCAAAGGTAACAATAACTTGCTTAATTTCTTTTAGATTATTCATTGCTATTGGCATCCATCTAGCTTCTCTGACTCCCTTTGAGCCTTTAGAAGTTGACGCTTTGTCAGAATGAATTACAGGGTATGTCACTAAAACCCTGGGTAAGCCAGATCTAATAGCTGGTGGTGGCATTGTATCCTGTCCTTGTGCCTTCTCACTCTGTTCACCAGCTCCAATAATTTCTTCAATCATTTCAAGTCTTTTTATCATTTTCTCTCTTAAATCCTGAATCTCCTGGGCTACATGTGTTTCTAGTGATTTCACTGAGGTATCAATTTTTTTGTCCGCATTCTGCACCTGTGATTTCAAAGCTTTTGAATCCTGAATCTCCTGACCTGTATTAGTTTCTGTTAAAGATTGTATGGTTCTTAGGACCATATTTTTCCTAAATAATAGAATATTCAAAAGAATACTGAAATCTAGTAACCAGTAAATTAAGTTATCTCCATAGTGATATAAACCTTGCATGAAAAAACCCATTGTTTTGGTAGTCAAAACAGTAAAATTCATGTTGGAAATGAAAACTTTCATATTACCTATTATCCAGCAGGTGGCGCTGTTCCCAAGTTGCGACGAAAACAGGGTCCTGTTTCAGTGTCCGCCTAGTATTTGTTAAAAACTGGGAAATGTAAGTTGCTCAACAAAGTAAATGTAATTAAATCAATTCCGTACACGGAACCATAAACCCAGAATCCAGGGGTAGAGAAGAGTAACCCGGAAGCCGTGTATGCCTCCACGTGACAGAGTTGTCCCAAGGGGTTGCAGCTTTCCACAACCGGTAACCGCGTGCTCTGGTTCATTCCGCTTAAGAGCTGCGCTTGCAAGGGAGATTTGAAAATGATTCAGAAAAGAGCATACCACTTGGGCAAAGAATATGCGGGCCTGTGGAATTTAAATCCACATAGCGAGGCAAACGATAGGCTGCGTCGGGACTTGAAGTCAATCTGAGGTGTCTAACCGGAAAATATAAAAAACTGCAGGAAGAAAAGCCACTGCATGATGATTTATGTTAAACTGCTGGCTCCACGCACAAGGCATAGGCCGCAAGGAACAGGCCGTGGGCGAACTGGCGGCTGGCAGCCGAGCGGGGGGGCGGGGGGAAGGAGGGGTCCTAAAACCAAACTTTGGGTTCCAGATGAAGGCGCAATTCATAAACAATCCCACACCAGTTTGGAATTGTGATTATTAGGGTGGTATTTATTTAAAGGGGAATAAACTTACAGATCACTGTCCCAGACAACAGCCCTCTGTGCATGCAATTAGGAAGAAGTCTAGTCGCCGGAACCGGAGCAGAAAGTAAAGAGAGAGAGGAGGGAAGTAGCCACTTTGTTTTTAAAGGGAAACAGACCATGCCCCAATGGGCTGGTATCTCGGCGGCTATTGGCTGGAAGAGCAGAAGGACCTCCCGCAACACATTACACTTTCAATATCAATTAGAGCATATTTTAATTTTTGCCTTTGGCATGTCTAATTTAGAATAAGCATCCTGGCACTACTTCTACCTTTATCAAGGCAATCTTGGAATGAGCCATCTTGAACCTACATACTTCCAGCATCTCTCAGGAGTTGTGCAACTTCACTTCCTTCCCACCCATTACATGATTTGAATACCTGTTGCTCTCCTTCTCTAGACAGAGACCTGGGCAGATCTGGTTGCTGGTACCTATGACTTCCATGGATACAATTATTGTCTGCTGTACATGTGCTCCCTGGGAATTAAGTGATTCAAATACATTTTGTTATTTGATGTAAGTGTAATTAGTTAGTGGGTGGAACTATCAGCTTTATTGGAATTAATTGAAACAAACTGCCAAGTTCAACTTAGTCACACACATGTAAGATTCAGTCCCAAGTAGGGGTGTATCTAGGGACAGGATATATGTGACAAGGCTAGTGACCACTTCTGCCATATGTTTCCTAACAACTTTTCAGAGCAGTAATGGATGTCCATGAAAGGTAAATCTTTAAATGAATACCGGATAGGCTTTCTTTTATGTTATAGGTGTTTTTCCAATGCATTGATGTTATCAAAATTACTCACCATCAATATCACAGTTGACTTTTTTTCAGTTTTTTTTATTAATTTATTTCTTTATTAAAGATTTCTGTCTCTTCCCCAGCACTGCCTCCCATAACCTTCCCCCTCCCCCATCAGTCCTAAGAGCAATCGGGGTTTCCTGCCCTGTGGGAAGTTCAAGGACATCCCACCTTCTTCCAGGTCTATTAAGGTGAACATCCAAACAGCCTAGGCTCCCACAAAGCCAGTATGTGCAGTAGGATCAACACCCAGTGCCATTGTTCTTGACTTCTCAGCAGTCCTCATTGTCCGCTATGTTTATTGAGTCCAGTACTATCCCATGTTTTTTGAGACCCAGTCCACCTGGCCATGGTGAGTTTCCAAAAGAACATCCCCTTTGTCTCAGTATGTGGGTGCACCCCTCGTAGTCCTGAGTTCCTTGTTCATGCGCTCTCTCCTTCTGCTCCTGGTTTGGGGTTGTAGTCTGTTGCTCCAATGTGGGACTCTGTCTCTGTCACCTTTCATCGCCTGATGAAGGTTAAAATCCAGGAGGATGTCTATATGTTTTCCTTTGTGTTCACCATCTTATTTAGCTTTCCTAGGGTCATAAATTATAGAGTCAATGTCCTTTATTTATGGCTAGAAACCAAATATGAGTGAGTACATCCCATGTTCCTCTTTTTTTGGGGGGTCTGGCTAACCTCACTCGGGATAGTATATCTATTTCTGTCCATTTGAATGCAAAATTCAAGAAGTCATTGTTTTACTGCTGAATAATATTCTAATATGGATATATTCCATACTTTCTTCATCCATTCTTCCATTGAAAGGCATTTCGATTGTTTCCAGGTTCTGGCTATTACACACAATGATGCTATGAAAATAGTTGAGCATATACTTTTGTTGTATGATAGGGCATCTCTTGGGTATATTCCCAAGAGTGATATTGCTGGGTCAGGAGTATGTTGATCCCGAATTTCCTGAGAAAGTGCCACACTGCATTCCAAAGTGGTTGCACAAGTTTGCTTTTCCAACAGCAATGGATGAGTATACCCCTTTTTCTACAACTTTTCCAGCAAAGGCTATCATTAGTGTTTTTGATGTTAGCCATTCTGACAGGTGTTAGATGACATCATAAAGTTGTCTTGATTTGGATTCTCCTTATCTCTAAGGAAGTTGAGCATGACCTTAAGTGTCTTTTGGCCATATGAACTTCTTCTGTTGAGAATTCTCTGTTCAGTTCATTGCCCCATTTTATAATTGGGTTGATTAGCCTTTTACGGTCTAATTTATTGAGTTCTTTATATATATTGAAGATCAAACCTTTGTCAATTGTGGGGTTGGTGAAGATCTTCTCCCAGTATGTGGGTTGCCTTTCTGTCTTATTGACAGTGTCCTCTGCTTTACAGAAGCTTCTCAGTCTCAGGAGGTCCCATATTTTCAAAGAGGCCCTTAATAACTGTCCTGTTGTGGTTATACGTAGGAAGTGGTCTCCTGTGCCCATCTGTTGTAGAGTACTTCCCACTTTCTCTTCTATCAGGTTCAGTGTGTTCTGACTCTTATTGAGGTCTTTAATCCATTTGGTCTTAAGTTTTGTGCATGGTGATAGACATGGATCTATTTTCATTCTTCTACAGATTGACATCCAGTTTTGCCAGCATAATTTGTTGAAGATGATCTTTTTTATCCATTGTATGCTTTTAGCTCCTTTATCGAAAATCAGGTGTTCATAGGTTTGTGGGTTAAAGTCTGGGTCTTCTTTACTTTCCGTTGGTTGACTTCTCTGTTTTTATGTCAATACCAAGCTGTTTTCAATACTGTAGCTCTGTAATAGAGTTTGAAGTCAGGGATGGTAATGCCTCCAGACAATCCTTTATTGTATAAGATTGTTTTGGCTATCCTGAGTTTTTTATTTTTCCATATAAAGTTGATTATTTTCTTCTCAAGGGCTGTGAAGAATTTTGATGGGATTTTGATGGGGATTGCATTGAATCTATATATTGCTTTTGGTAAAATTGCCATTTTTACTAGATTGATCCTCCCAATCCAAGAACAAGTGAGATCCTTCCATTTTCTGGTGTCCTCTTCAATTTCTTTCTTAAAAGACTTAAAGTTCTTGTCAAAGAGATCTTTCACTTTCTTGATCAGAGTTACCCCAAGATATCTTATGCTATTTGTGGCTATCGTGACAGATTTGTGGCTATCGTGACAGGTGATGCTTCTCTGATTTCCCTCTCTTCTTCCTTATCCTTAGTGTATAGGAAGGCACCTCTTTCTTGGAGTTGATCTTGAATCCTGCCACATTACTAAAGGTGTTTATCTGCTATAGGAGTTCTTTGGTAGCGTTTTTGTGGTCGCTTATGTATACTATCATATCATCTGCAAATAACAAATTTTCACTTCTTCCTTTCGAATATAAATCCTCTTGATCCCCTTATTTTGTCTTTTTGCTATTGCTAGAACTTCAAGCACTATATTGAAGAGGTATGGAGAGAAAGGACAGCCTTGTCGTGTACCTGATTTTAGTGTGATGGCTTTGGGTTTTTCTCACTTTAATTTAATGTTTGCTGTTGGCTTGCTGTAAATAGCTTTTATTATATTTAGGTATGACCCTTGTATCCCTAATCTCTCCAGGACCTTTATCATAAAGGGGTGTTGGATTTTGTCGAATGCTTTTTCAGCATCTAATGAAATGATCATATGTTTTTTTTCTTTCAGTTTATTATATGATGGATTACATTGATAGATTTCCCTATGTTGAATGAGCCCTGTATCTCTGGAATGAAGCCTACTTGATCATAATGGATAATTTTTTTTCATGTGTTCTTGGATTTGGTTTGCCAGTATTTTATTGAGAATTTTAGCATCACTGTTTAGGAGTGAGATTGACCTGTAATTCTCTTTCTTGGTTAAGTCTTTGTGAGGTTTTGGTATCAGGGTGACTGTAGCTTCATAAAAGCAATTTGGCAGTGACTCTTCTGTTTCTATATTGTGAAATACCTTCAGGAGTATAGGTATTAGGTCTTCTTGGAAGTTCTTGTAGAATTCCACATTGAAACCATCTGGTCCTGGGCTTTTTTTGGAAGGGAGGTTTTGGATAACAGCTTCTAATTTTTTGCGACTAACAGATCTATTGAGATTGTTCGCCTGGTCTTGGTTTAGCTTTGGTATATGGTACTTATCTAAAAAAATGTCCATTTCTTTTGCATTTCCAGTTTTTTGGCATACAGGCTTTTGTAGTAAGATCTAATGATTCTCTGAATTTCCTGTGTGTCTGTGGTTATGTCCCCTTTTTCATTTTTGATCTTATTTATTTGAGTGTTCTCTCTCTGTCGTTTAGTTAGTTTGGATAAGGGTTTGTCGATCTTGTTAATTTTCTCCAAGAACCAACTTTTTGCTTCATTGATTCTTTGGATTGTTTTCTGTCTTTCTATTTTGGTGATTTCAGCCCTGAGTTTGATTATTTCCAGTCTTCTACTCCTCCTGGGTGTGTCTGCTTCTTTTTTTTTCTAGAGCTTTAAGGTGTGCTGTTAAGTCCCCATTGTATGGTTTTTCTGTTTTCTTATGTGGGCACTTAGTGCTATGAACTTTCCTCTTAGCACTGCTTTCATACTTTCCCATAGATTTGAGTATGTTGTCTCTTCAATTTTATTAAATTCACGGAAGATTTTTATGTTTTTCTTAATTTCTTTCTTGACCCAGGTGTGGTTCAGTAGTTGACTATTCAGTTTCCATGAGTTGGTCGGCTTTCTGGGGGTAACATTGTTGTTGCCTTCTAATTTTAATCCATGCTGATCTGATAAGACACGGGTGGACACTGATTTTTTTTGTATCTGTGGAGGTTTTCTTAGTTACCAAGTATTTGTTTAATTTCAAGAAGATTCCATGAGAAGAAGGTGTAGTCTTTCCTATGTGAGTGGAGTGATCTATAGATGTCTGTTAAGTCCATTTGCTTCATTACCTCCAATAATTCTCTTATTCTCTATTAGGTTTCTGTCTGATTGACCTGTCCATTGATGAGAGAGGTGTGTTGATGTCTCCTACAACTAGTGTGTGTGTGGTTTGATGTCTGCCTTGAGTTTTAGTAATAATTCTTTTACAAAAGTGGGTGCTTTTATATTATGGGCATAGATATTTAGGATTGAGACTTCATCCTGATGAATTTTCCTGTTATGAGTATAAAAAGTCTCAACCTCTTCTGATTGATTTTGTTTGAAGTCAGTTTTGTTAGAAATTAGTATGGCCACTCCTGCTTGATTCTTAGGCCCGTTTGCTTGAAAAACTTTTTCCCAACCCTCTAGTCTGAGTAGATGCCTGTCTTTGTGGTTGAGATGTGTTTCTTGTAAAACAGCAGAATGTTGGATCCTATTTTCGTATCTAATATCTCAGCCTGTGCCTTTTTTTTTCTTTTTTTTTCTTTTATTTATTTTTTATTGTTTTTTAATTAAAATTTCCACCTGCTCCCCGTTTCCCATTTCCCTCCCCTCCTCCCAAATATTGCCCCCTCCCCCCACTCCCCTTCCCCTATCCCCACTCCTCTTCTCCTACCCCCACACCATTCCCCCTCCCTCTCGATACTGAAGAGCAGTCCAAATTCTCTGCCCTGCGGGAAGACGAAGGTCCTCTATCTACGTCCAGGAAGGTGAGCTTCTAAACAAAGCCAGTTCATGTATTAGGATTGAAACCTAGTGCCATTGTCCTTGGCTTCTCATCAGTCTTCATTGACCGCCATGCTCAAAGAGTCCGGAATCAACCCATGCTTATTCAGTCCCAGACCAGCTGGCCTTGGTGGGCTCCTAATAAATCAGTTCCACTGTCACAGTGGGTGGGTGCATCCCTCGTGGTCCTGATTTTTTGCTCTTGTTCTCCCTCCTTCTGCTCCTCATTTGGAGCTTAAGAGCTCAGACCGTTGCTCCAAATTGAGAATCTGTCTCTACCTCGATCCAAGATCCAGTAATACCACTATTGGGAATATATTATTATTCCCAATGATTATTATAATGTGAGGGTTTTTTTTTGACTCATTCTATTCGGTATTCTCTATGCTTCTTGAACTATTATAAGAATATCCTTTTCTGAAGTTCTTTGAATATATTTTTGGGCCTTTGAGCTGCAATTTATCTTCTTCTTCTAACCCTATTATTTTTATGTTGGGTCTCTTTATTGTGTCCCTGATTTCCTGGATGATTTGTGATGAGATATTTTTAGATATGCTGTTTTCGTTGAACAATGTGTTTATTTTCTCTATATGGTCTTCAGCATCTGAGATAGCTTCTTCTATCTTTTGTATTCTGTTGGTTATGCTTGCTTTTCTCTGTAATCTCTGTTTGTTTACCTAGATTTTCCATATCCAGATGGCCCTTGTTTCTTGTTTTCTTCATTACCTTCATTTTAGTTTTCAAGTCTTGAACTGTTTCCATTATCTGTTTCATTGTTTTTTCTTGGTTTCCTAGGGTATCTTTTCGGAATCATTTCTTCAAACTTTTTGTTATTCTTCTCATCCATTTCTTTAACGGAGTTTTTCACATCCTGTTTAAGGGACTCTATCATTTTCATAATGTCTATTTTTTCTATTTCTTCTGCATAAGTGTGTTCCAGTCTTCCTGTTATACGTTTATTGGATTCTGGTGTAATCATGCTTTTCAGGTTGGTGGAGGAAATTGTCTTCTCATTTCTTCCTTCCATTGCCTTCTGATGGATCTTCTGGTACAGAATCAGAGCCACTTGCTGGCCAGGGACATCTCAGAAAAATGGACTAGCTTGCTGTTTCCAAACTGAGTGAAACAAAGAAAATCCTGCCCGGTTGCACTCACCACACCATCCCAGAGCCTCAGCCCTCAAACAGTCTGAGCAGGGGTATTTTATGGCCTCACAGAAGGGAATGTGTTCCTGGGAGCAAGCTGGAATGGAATCGGATAAGAGAGGCAGTAACTGGGGAGAGAAGCTCCTGCAGAATGACCACAAAGTTTAGGGCGTTTGGGGGTGTCTGTGCTCCATTAATAGCATCGGCCAACCATTCAGGAACACACTCAACTTGCTGATGGATCTACTCTTCAGAATTAGGACCACCTTCTGTTCAGGGAACTCACAGATAAGAGGACTAGCTTGCTGCTTGAAGATCAGTGAAACAAACAAAATTCCTTCCTGGCTGCCCTCACCTCCTGACTTTATTTCTTTTCCTATCTAAATAACAAGGCATATGAAAGAATATACAATAATGTGACTTGCTTGTTTTGGCAAGGGTCATTCATTACATAAATTCAGACTTGTTCTCTATTGTCATTTGATTGGAACATATCAGTACACTCTAGTGAGCCTTGAATTGACAACTAAAAGGAGAGAAGCATTTCTATGTTGAAGCATACTCAATACAAAGCATAAAATTATGGATAGGGCAGAACGGGATGCAGAGAAATGTAACCTTAACTCTTGAGCACATAACTGTGAAAGAAGATTATAAGAAAATGCTTTACACTAAGTATCAAGATCACTAAAATTTGTACCCAAATTTTTCATTTGGTTACATGCACTACACAAAAAGAACACTGCATATGCCAGACCGAGATCTCATGTAAGGGAAAAACAAATTTTTAATTTATTTATTACTTTAAAACAATCTTTTATATACTAGTCCCAGTTCTTACTTCCTCTGTTTCGTACACTCCCCCCAACTTATACCCTCCCAAACTCCCATCCACTGCTCAGAGATGGAAAGTCTTCTCATGGAAAGTCAGCAAAGTCTGATACATCACTTTGATGCAGGATCAAGTCCCTCTCCCCTTATCTAGTGTGAGCATGATATCCATCCCTCCAAAGTAAATGGGGTTGAAAAAACTAATTCAAGAAATAGGATTACATACCAGTCTTACTGCCAGTGGACCCACAGTCTGCCCAAGCCATATACATGTCAGTCACATTCAGACAACCTAGTTTTGTTCAATGTGGTATTCTCAGATGTCATCCCTGAGTCAGTGAGCTCCCACTAGCTCAGGTAAGCTGTCTCTGTGGGTTACCCCACCATGGTCTTGACTCCATTGCCTGTATACTCTCTTCTGCCTCTCTTCAACTGGACCTCAGTAGCTTCGCTCACTGTTTAGCTATGGATTTTAGCATCTTTTTCCATCAGTGGTTGAATAAAACTTCTATGATGATATTAGAGTGGTCAAGAATGTGATTACAGATGCAGGCCAGTTCAAAACCCTCTGCACTAGTACTAGAATTTTTATCTGGGACTGTTTTTATGGATTACTGAGAATTTTTCTGGCAGCAGTTTTCTCTCTAAGCCTAGTATTGCTTTCTATATCAACATATTTTCAGGGCAGACGCACGTGCCGGGGGAAACCAGTGGGCAGACACACGCTGCGGGTGGAGACCAGCAGGCAGAATCGGCAGAGACAGGCATGCAGACGCGGCAGGAGACTGGCACACAGACATGGTGGAGACCTGCGGGCAGAAGCGGCAGTGACAGGTGCGCAGATGCGGCGGAGACCGGCAGAGGTGGGATAGTCTGAGCATGAAACAGTGAAGCCCACACTGAGAGCAGATCGCCCCACTACTATTAAATCAAGTAGGTTTCTTGGTGCCTAACCTACAGATTGGGAGGCCTTGTATTGGCGAGATCCACTGGGCTTCCCTGAAGACACTCCTGGGTGGGGAGAGTGTTCTTGGCCCACGGCGGGCCACAGGAAATGTAGCAGGGCCATTCCCAGACCCCCTTGACCCCTCAGTTAGTGTGTGAGGGCTGGTACCCTCTGCTGGGGCTGCTCTTCCTCTTCTGTGACCTCTCTCCCCCTGGCCCAGCTTGCGCCCAGGGGACGCCATCACTCTCCCTCCCTTAGCAGGGTCATGGGATCACCCAGTTTAGCCTATTTGGGCTCTGGGTCAGGCGCTCAGGACAAAGGGCAGTGGGAGATTCTCTGTTTTGGTGGCTGGCCCACAGAGTGGTAGGCCTTTTTTTGTGAGATCCCTGGCAAACGGGGAGCCTGGCCCTGTTCCTGAAGACCCTTCTGAGTGGTGAGAAGGATCTTTGCCCGTGGTGGGAGACAGGAAACGAAGCAAGGGCATTTTGTAAGCGAGGCCACTGGCCCAGCAGGGAACCTGATCCTGCCTTAAAAGACCCATTAGATCACATTGATAGGAGGAGATGGACAGGTACCAAGGAAAGAATTCACCCAACAATCTGAAAACAACATGAAAACACCAGAACCCAATGATCTTACACCAGAAGGACTTGAACACCCTAAAACAGAAGTAGTGGAAAAATTGACTTTATGAAACAATAGAGTCCCTTAAACTACATGAAAAATGCCCTTATAGAAATGGATGAGAAATATAACAAAAGGTTTGAAGGAATGGGTAAATACGTGAATGATACCCTGGGAAACCAAGAAAAAACGATCAAACAAGTAATGGAAACAGTTCAAGAATTGAAAACTGAAATGGAAGCAAGGAAGAAAACACAAACTGAAGACCAGCTCGGTATGGGAAATCTAGGTCAACCAGCAGAGACTAAAATATCAAGCATAATCAATAGAATAAAAGAGATGAAGAAAGAATCTCAGATTCTGAGGACATCATAGAGAAAGTAAATGCACTGATCAAAGTAAACAGCAAAGTCAACAAATTCTCATCACAAAACATTCAGGAATTATGGGACACAATAAAAAGAACAAACCTAAGAATAATAGGTATAGAAGAAGGAGAAGAGTCACAACTCAAAGGCACAGAACATATTTTTAAAAAATTTCTGGAAGAAAACTTTCCAGAACCCAATGACTTACATCAGAAGGACTTGAACACCCTAAAACAGAAGTAGTGGAAAAATTGACTTTATGAAAGCAATAGAGTCCCTAAAGAAAGATATTCTTTTGAATATTCAAGAAGCATCCAAAACACCAAACAGACTGGATCAAAGAAAAACATCCCCTCACAATATAATATTCAAAACACAAAATATAGTGATTAAATAAAGAATATTAAGAGCTGCAAAGGAAAAAGGTCAAGTAACTTATAAAGGTAATCCAATCAGACTTACACCTGACTTCTCTATGGAAACCATGAAAGCCAGAAGGTCCTGGATAGAGGAACTGCAGAAAATAAGAGACCACGGATGCCAACCCAAACTACTAGACCCAGCCAAGCTATCATTCACTATCAATGGAGAATACAAGACATTCCAGGTAAGAACAAATTTAAACAATACGTAGCCACAAATCCAGCCCTGCAGAAATTAATAGAAGGAAAATCACAACCCAAGGAATCCAACATTGCTAACACTGCCTACAATAACTCAGGCATCTAGCAACCCTTCAACAGCACAACTCAAAGAAAGGAGACACACAAACTCTACTACCAAAAACAATAAGAATAACTGGAGCAAACAACCACTGGTCATTAATATCACTTAATATGAATGGTCTCAATTCACCTATAAAAAGGCACAGACTTAGATGTTGGAGACAAAAACAGGATCCAACATTCTGCTGTTTTGCAAGAAACACATCTCAACCACAAAAACAGGCACCTACTTAGAGTAAAGGGTTGGGAAAATCTTTTTCAAGCAAATGGTTCTAAAAAAAATCAGGTGTGGCCATACTAATTTCTAACAAAACAGACTTCAAACTAAAATCAATCAGAAGAGATCGAGATGGACATGTTATAATCATAACAGGAACAATTCATCAGGGTGAAGTCTCAATTCTGAATATCTATGCTCCTAATTTAAAAGCACCCATGTATCTAAAAGAAATATTACTAAAATTTAATGCAGACATCAAACCACACACACTAGTAGTAGGAGACTTCAACAAATCTCTCTCACCAAGGGACAGGTCAATCAGACAGAAACCTAATAGAGAATTAAGGGAATTGTTGGAGGTAAAGGCTTAACAGACATCTATAGAACACTCCACCCAAAAAGGAAAGAATATACCTTCTTCTCTGCAGCTCATGGAACCTTCTCCTAAATTGACCACATACTCGGAAACAAAGGAAACCTCCACAGATACAAAAAAAAATCAGTTTCCACCTGTGTCTTATCAGATCACCATGGATTAAAGTTAGAAGGCAACAACAATGCTACCCCAAGAAAGACAACAAACTCATGGAAACTGAACAGTCATCTACTGAACCACACCTGGGTCAAGGAAGAAATTAAGAAAGAAATTAAACTCTTCCTTGAATTTAATGAAAATAAAGAGACAACATACTCAAACCTATGGGACACGATGAAAGAAATGCTAAGAGGAAAGTTCATAGCACTAAGTGCCCACTTAAAGAAAACGGAGAAAGCATACATTGGGGACTTAACAGCACACTGGAAAGCTCTAGAAAGAAAAGAAACAGACTCGCTCAGGAGGAGTAAAAGACTGGAAATGATCAAACTGAGGGTAGAAACCAACAAAATAGAAACACAAAAAACAGTCCAAAGAATCAATGAAACAAAAAGTTGGTTCTTGGAGAAAATCAACAAGATTGACATACCCCTATCCAAACTAATTAAATGACAGAGACAGAACATGCAAATAAAGAAGATCAGAAATGAAAAGGGGGACATAACCACAGACACAGAGGAAATTCAGAGAATCATTAGATCTTACTACAAAAGCCTATATGCCACACAACTGGAAAATGCAAAGAAATGGACATTTTTTTTAGATAAGTACCACATACCAAAGCTAAACCAAGAACAGGTAAAAGATCTAGTAGACCTGTTAGTCGCGAAGAATTAGAAATTGTTATAAAAAATAGTCCTTCCTAAAAAAGTCCAGGAACAGATGACTTCAATGCTGAATTCTACTTGAACTTCCAAGAAGAGCAAATACCTATACTCCTTAACGTATTTAACAATATAGAAACAAAAGAGTCATTGCCTAATTCTTTTTATGAATCTACAGTTACTCTGATAACAAAACCACAAAAGACATAACAAAGAAAGAGAATTATAGGCCTATCTCATTCATGAACATTGACGCAAAAATTCTCAATAAAATACTGGCAAACCAAATCCAAGAACACATTAGAAAAATTATCCATTATTATCAAGTAGGCTTCATCCCAGAGATGCAGGGCTGGTTCAACATATGCAAATCTATCAATGTAATCCACCATATAAATAAACTGAAAGAAAAAAACCATATGATCATTTCATTAGATACTGAAAAGCATTCGACAAAATTCAACACCCCTTTATGATAAAGGTCTTGGAGAGATTAGGAATACAAGGTTCATACCTAAATATAATAAAAGCTATTTAAATCAAGCCAACAGCTAACATTTAATTAAATGGAGAAAAACTCAAAGCCATCCAACTAAGATCAGGAACAGGACAAGGATGTCCACTCTCTCCATATCTCTTCAATATAGTGCTAGAAGTTCTAGCAATAGCAATAAGACAACATAAGTGGATCAAGGTGATTTGTATTGGAAAGGAAGAAGTTAAGCATTCATTATTTGCTGATGATATGATAGTATACATAAGCGACCCCAAAAATTCTACCAAAGAACTCCTACAGCTGATAAATACCTTTAGTAATGTTGCAGGATACAAAATCAACTCAAAAAAATCAGTTGCCTTCCTATACACTAAGGATAAAGAAGCAGAGAAGGAAATCAGTGAAGCATCACCCTTCACGATAGCCACAAATAGCATAAAATATCTTGGGGTAACTCTGACCAAGGAAGTGAAAGATCTATTTGACAAGAACTTCAAGTCTTTGAAGAAAAAAATTGAAGAGGACACCAGAAAATGGAAGGATCTCCCTTGCTCTTGGATTGGGAGGAATAACATAGTAAAAATGGCAATTTTACCCAAAGCAATCTTTAGATTCAATGCAATCCCCATCAAAATCCCATCAAAATTCTTCACAGATCTGGAGAAGACAATAATCAACTTTATATGGAAAAGCAAAAAACCCAGGATAGCCAAAACAATCTTATACAATAAAGGACTGTCTGAAGGCATTACCGTCTCTGACTTTAAACTCTATTATAGAGCTACAGTATTGAAAAAAGCTTGGTACTGCCATAAAAACAGAGAAGTTGACCAATGAAATCGAATAGAAGACCCTGACTTTAACCCATAAACCTATGAACACCTGATTTTGACAAAGGAGCTAAAAGTATACAATGGAAAAAAGAGAGCATCTTCAACAAATTGAGCTGGCAAAACTGGATGTCAATCTGTAGAAGAATGAAAATAGATCCATGTCTATCAACATGCACCAAACTTAAGTCCAAATGGATTAAAGACCTCACTAACAGTCAGAACACACTGAACCTGATAGAAGACAAAGTGGGAAGTACTCTACAACACATGGGCACAGAAGACCACTTCCTACGTACAACGACAACAGCACAGACATTAAGGGCATCATTGATTAAATGGGAACTCCTGAGATTGAGAAGCTTCTGTAAAGCAAAGGACACTGTCACTAGACAAAAAGGGAACCCACTGACTGTGAGAAAATCTTCACCAACCCTGGAACTGACAAAGGTCTGATCTCCAAATTAAATAAAAAACTCAAGAAACTAAGACCGTAAAAGGCTAATCAACCCAATTACCCAATTATAAAATCTGGCACTGAGCTGAGCAGAGAATTCCCAACAGAAGAATTTTAAATGGCCAAAAAACACTTAAGGTCATGCTCAACTTCCTTAGCGATCAGGGAAATGCAAATCAAGACAACTTTAAGATACCATCTTACACCTGTCAGATTGGCTAAAATCAAAAGCACCAATTATATCCTTTGCTGGAGAGGTTGTGGAGAAAGGGGTACACTCATCCATTGGTGGTGGGAATGCAAACTTGTGCAACCACTTTGGAAAGCAGTGTGGTGGTTCCACAGGAAATTTGGGATCAACCTACCTCTGGACCCAGCAATACCACTCTTGGGAATATACCCAAGAGATGCCTTATCATACAACAATATATGCTCAACTATGTGCATAGCAGCATTGTTTATAATAACCAGAACCTGGAAACAACCTTGATGCACTTCAATTGAAGAATGGATGAAGAAATATGGAATATATATATATTAGAGTCCTACCCAGCAGTAAAAAACAATGACTTCTTGAATTTTACATGCAAATGGACAAATATAGAAAACAGTATCCTGAGTGAGGTAAGCCAGCCCCAAAAAGAGGAACATGGGATGTACTCACTCATATTTGGTATCTAACCATAAATAAAGGACATTGAGCCTAGAATTTGTGATTCTCGAGAAGCTAAATATAAGGTGAACACAGTGAAAAACATATAGGCATCCTCCTGAACAGTAACCTTCATCACACGATCAAAGGAGACAGATACAAAGACCCACAGTGGAGCACCAGACTGAAATCTCAAGGTCCAAATCAGGAGCAGAAGGAGAGAGAGCACGAGCAAGGAACTCAGGACCATGAGGGGTGCACTGAGATAATGGGGATGTTCTATTGGGAACTCACCTAGGCCAGCTGGCCTGGGTCAGAAAAAGCATGGGATAAAACCAGACGCACTGAACATAGCGGACAAAGAGGACTACTGAGAACTCAAGAACAATGGCAATGGGTTTTTGATCCTACTGCACGTACTGGCTTTGTGGAAGCCTAGGCAGTTTGGATACTCCTCCTACTAGATGGGATGGAGGTGGATGGTCTTTGGACTTCCCACAGGGCAGGGAACCCTGATTGCTATTAGGGCTGATGAGGGATGGGGACTTGATTGGGGGAGGGAAATGGTAGGTGGTGGTGGGGTGGAGGCAGAAATCTTTAACAAACATAGAAATAAATAAATAAGAGATATTTTCTTCATTTTTATCCATCTCTGTCCTTCTTGAATCTCAACCATCCCATTCTTTCATTTCTCCTTGCCTTCCCCTTCTTCCATCTCCATCCTCTTCCTCCCACCTTTCCTCCTCCACTGTTCCCAATTTTTTCGGGTGCTCTTTTCTGTTTCTACTTCCCAGGGCTATCCATGCATGCATCATTTAAGATCCTCCATATTACCTTCTTGTTGACAGATGAGTTTATCCTGCCTATTCCCAGAGTGACTTACTTCTAAAGAGCACACAGAGGCTTATATTAATTATGAACTATTTGGCCGATTAGCTCACACTTATTATTGGCTAGGGCTAGCTGTTACATTTTATATTAACCCTTAATTCTTATCTATGTTTAGAAACATGGCTTATTACCTTTTCTCAATAAGTCATTCTCATTATTTTTTTCTGCCTCTAGCTGATAAGTCACTCTGCCATCCCCTTCCCATATTTCACTTAGTGTAGTAGCCTCAACTATATTACCTGCCTAGTTACAGGAAAGTCTGTACCTTTCCAGTGACTAATCTTTATAGTCTACAAGAATGTTATCCACAGTAGTTCCCCTTTTTTTTCTTTGAAAGAAAGAGCTCTGTTTTATTTCATTTGTTTAGCTTTAGTATATATATTGAAGGTAGAAGTTGCAGTCTATAGGTGTGAATGGCCTTAGCCAATGAGAAGGCATATCATGTTAGTCACAAGGAAGTTGAATTTTCATATTTAATGTGTTCCTTTATCTGGAGTTTGGCAGAGATTGGAGAGTTTGAGAGCTTGGCCAAACTTTCTGAAATTAAAAGAAAAGCATCCTTTTTGTCTTGAAGTATAGAAGACCAAATTATGAATAGATGGGTTTTGAAATTTCAGTCCTATATATACACTCTATGCATCAGCCTTGTGCCCTCGTCATGCTAACAGCTGATAGTCCTGCACATATTGGTCATCTAAAAATTTTCTAGCAGAATATTTAGAGTCATTTGCTTAAACCTAGAATGACTCTGTATCAAGTAATTTGTTTTTATGGCTTCTGCTGACTCATGTATATAGTGAGGGAACTCCCAAGTTAGTTTACCTCTGTGCCTCTTATAGTTTGAAGGATTGCCCTGACCTTGTGGAAAAGCATCGTGATACAGTGTAACTTAGTAGACCAGAATTCCAGGGTAAGGCTCCATATTGTAAAAGTGGCCAGGTTTGAACTCAGTTATCTTGAAGTGTTGGGACATTTTGTTTACTACTGTGGAATAATGCTCTTATATCCTGTATATATTTGTTATTTGTGTTGGTTCAATAAAATGTTCATTGGCCAGAATCCAGGCAGGTAGTATAGGCAGGGTAAACAGACTAGGAGAATCCTGGGAAGAGGAAAATATTCATTCTGCAATCGCCATCCAGATGTATTGGAAACAAAATGTGAATGCTGCACTGAGTAAGCTACCAAACCACAAGGCTAATCTTAGATAAGACCTATGGGTTAATTTAAGTTATAAGAGCTAGCTAGGCATATGTGTGAGCTACTGGACAAACAAGGTTGTAATTAATGTAGTTTCTGTGTGAAAACTTGGGTCTCCGTGACCAAGCAATGAAAGGGCTATCTGTATCTACAATTTGCTCTTCTTTCTGTATGTATTTCACGATTTTTTTCCATATACCTTTCACCATCTCTCTATCATCTCTATACTCCATCATTTCTTTTTCTATACTATCATCTTTTCCTGTATTATCTCTAGTTCATCTCATTGTCTATCATCTCTCTATAATCTCTTTGTCATCTCTTTATCATCTCTATCATCACTCTGTCATCTCATTATCATCTCCTTTTCTATCATCTCTCTATTGTCTCTATGTCTATCCTCCAGCATTTATTTTTCTTGTCTCTCTTCCATCCCTTTCTCTATCACATGTATCATCTCTTCTATTTCTCTATCATGGCTCAATCATCACTTCCTCTATCATCACTTTTTCCTCCATGTCTTTGTCTATCATCACTTCCTCTTTCATCTCTTTCTCATCATCTCTTCCTCTATCATTGCATTTACTATCGTATCTTACTATGATAACATTTTCTTTATCATCTCTTTCTGTATTGTCTATTATCTATCATCAGTTTCTCTAATACCTCTGTCATCACTTACTCTATCATCTTGTTCTCGATCATCTATTATTCATTTCTCAATTACCTCTATCTGCCATCATTTCATTTCCAGTCTATCTTCTCCTATTCTACCATCTCTCTATCTTCTCCTACTCTATTATTTCTCTGCCATCTCTTTCTCTGTCTTCTATTTCTCTACCATGTCTTTCTCTATCATCTCTTCCTCTATCATATTTCCTCCATCATGATTTCCTCTAACACTTCTCTATCATCTGATTCTCTCTCATCTTTTCTTCTATCATCTCTTCCACTATCATCCCGTACTCTACCATCACATTTTTAGCATCTCTTCTCTAGCATCTCTTTCTCTATCATATCTTCTTCTATCATCTTTTGCTCTATCATATCTTGCTCTTTAATCTCTATGTCATCTCTTTCTCTATGACCTCTTCATTATCATCTGTCTTTATCACTTATGTATCATCTCATTCTCTAAGATCTCTATCACATATTTCTTTAGCATCTTTTCCTATTTCTCTTGATCTCATTAATGGTAGGCAGAAAATTCCACTGATAAAAATGTATCTCTTGGTATGGTATTATTTTATTTAATTTATTTATTAAAAATTTCCACTTCCCTTCTTTAAATTTCACTCACACTCTGCCATCCCCCTCTCTGTCCCTCTGGAGTCCTCAGAGATAACAGAGTGCCCTACCCATTGGGAAGTCCGAGGCCCTCCCCACTCCATCCATGTCTAGGAAGGTCTGAATCCAAACAGACTAGGCGTGCAAAAATCAGTACACGCAGTAGAATCAAAACCCAGTACCATTATCATTGGATTCTCAGTCAGTTTTCAGTGTCAGGCACATTCAGAGAATCTTGTTTGATCACATACTCATTCAGTATCAGTCCAGCTGGACTTGCTGAGCTTCTATTATATATGTCCCGTAGTCTCTGTTTGTGGAAGCAATTCTTGAGGTCCTAACTCCCCTACTCATGTTCTCTCTCCTTATGATCTTCATCTGAACATTGGGAACTAAGTCCAGTGCTCCAATGTGTGTCAGTGTCTCTATCTCCATACATTGCTAGATGAAGGTTCTAAGGTGATATGCAAGATATTTATCAGTAGGGCTATGGAATAAGGCCAGTTCTGGGACACCCTCATCTGCTGCAAGATGTAAGAGCTAGGGACATCTTCCAGGGCACCTGGGACCCCCTCTAGAGCCAAGTCTTTTGCCAAACCTAAAATGGTTCCCTTCCTTGTGATATCTTCTTTTCTGCTCCGATATCCATCTTTCCTCAATCTCATTCATCCCTATTCCCAATCCTCCCATTCTCCCTTCTCTCTCCCCACTGCCACCCCCATGATCCCAACTTTCACCTGGCAATCTTGTCTACATCCAGTATCTAGGAAGATAAATATATGTTTTTCTTTGGGTTCTCCTTCTTGTTTTCTTCTGTAGGATCATGAATTATAGGCCCAATGTCCGTTGCTTATGACTTGAATCCACTTCTGATTGAGTTCATAACTTATTCATCTTTTTGTATCTAGGTTATCTCAGTAAAATGTTTTCTATTTCCATTCTTTGAATGCAAAATTCAAAATGTCATTGTTTTATTGCACTGAGTGCATCTCTAAAGTGAATATATGCCACACCTTCTTTATCCATTCTTCTATTGAGGGGCACCTAGGTTGTTTCCAGGTTCTGGCTATAACAAATAGTGCTGGTATGAACATAGTTGAACAAATGCTTTTGTAGTATGATTGGGTATCTCTGGATATATTCTGCAAAATTGAAATTACTGGATTCCAAGGTTGGTTGACTCCTCTATTATACTGTATCATACATCTCTACTTCTGTCAAGGTATCTATAAGCTGCTTCCATTTTGAGGCTGTTGTCATCATTTGTTGCACATATGTTCAAAGATTGTTTAATATTGTAATATGAAGTAATAGTCTTTATGTTATATATTAAAGCAGTAAGTATTATAGGTTAATATTCACCCATGTTTTCCAAACATATATTTACAATAATCAGGTTCTTATGATACATAGAGACTGTATTCTGTACAGATAGGTAATCATCAAACACTTAAAGGAACTGCAGAAACTGGTATTTAAATAACTTAGGGTTTTGTTGATGTGAGACACAATGGCTCTTTGCAGCACTGATCTATTCCTGAAAGAATGTTGAGCATCAAAGACACTGTACTTGGAGTTTGTACTATTCTTTGGAAAACTGGTCTTTGGTGAAGTAATTGCACTTGTTTGACTGATAAAATGCATGGTGTCTGTACTTGACAAGCAAGATACAAGAAAAATGACTGTCAAACCTTGCCAAAATAGGGTAAGATTGTTTTCAAAATC
Source organism: Chionomys nivalis (assembly GCF_950005125.1). NCBI lineage: Eukaryota > Metazoa > Chordata > Mammalia > Rodentia > Cricetidae > Chionomys > Chionomys nivalis. The sequence continues at coordinate 37,038 of NW_026646942.1, read as the reverse complement.
TTCCTGCCTCTATAAAAGGGCTGTCAGTTACTCTAGGACTTAGCCAAAGTGGTTTGCTTCTACATGGCAAATGAGACACTGGGTGATTTCCCAGGTAGACATATGTCTTTGTAATCTACTGGATATTTTGGAAGCAGCTTTAATGCATTTATTGGCTACTCAAGTAATATTCTATCTCAATTCTCAGGCCTTGATGGAGGTTGAAGACTTGATAGTTGTAGATAACTTCTTCTTATGGTTTAGCCAACCCATTTCTAATACAAGACTAAGACTCCTAGGAATAAAATAATCATTGAAACTTTGAGCAAATATTTCTTGTTCAATATTGCCTATACTGGATACTCCCTGGGCTCCCTGCAGGGGCTCTACACCCCGCATACTACCTCTCTCTTCTTGTCCCACCCAACTTGCATCCAGAACCCTTCTCCCTTCTGCCCCTTTTCTTATTTGGGCACATAACACCATCCAGCTCAGTCTGTCTGGCGCTGGGGGCAAATCCTCAGGGCAAGTAGGCAGGCGAGACTTCCTTTGTTTCACTGGCCTGCCTGCACCAAGCAAGGTAGGTGCTTTGTTTACGAACTACCCAACCTGTACAGAGATCTGATCTCGGCACCAGGAGAGACAGCAGTGGGGTGAGTTTGTGAACGGCGGAGGAAGCAGTCGTGGACAGGGAACTCTGAAGTTCCTCATCCCCCACCCTATACTCCCTGGGGTCCCTGCAGGGGCTCTACACCCCGAATACTGCCTCTCTCTTCTTGTCCCACCCAACTTGCATCCAGAACCCTTCTTCCTTCTGCCCCCTTTCCTGTTTGGGCACATAACACCATCCAGCTCAGTCTGTCTGGCACAGGGGGCAAATCCTCAGGGCAAGTAGGCAGGCGAGACTTTCTTTGTTTCACTGGCCTGCCTGCACCAAGCAAGGTAGGGGCTTTGTTTATGAACTACCCAACCGGGACGGATATCTGATCTGGGCACCAGGAGAGACAGCAGTGGGGTGAGTTTGTGACCGGGGACGAAAACAGCCCTGGAGAGGGAACTCTGAAGTTCCTCACCCCCCACCCTATACTCCCTGGGCTCCCTTCATGGGCTCTACACCCCGCATACAGCCTCTCTCTTATTGTCACACCCAGCTTGCATCCAGAACCCTTCTTCCTTCTGCCCCCTTTCCTCTTTGGGCACACAACACCATCCAGCTCAGTCTGTCTGGCACTGGGGGCAAATCCTCAGGGCAAGTAGGCAGACGAGACTTCCCTTGTTTCACTGGCGTGCCTGCAACTAGCAAGGTAGGGGCTTTGTTTACGAACTACCCAACCTGCATGGATTTGATCTTGGCACCAGGAGAGCCATCAGTGGGAGAGCTAATCTCGGTACCAGGAAAGACGTCTTTGGGCATGGAGATCTGATATTGGTACCAGGAGAGACATCACTGGAGCACCAGGAGAGCTATCACTGCAGAGTGCCATCAATGGGAAGGTACATAAGTAGGCAAGGAGACCTGATCCGGTAAAAGAAGACCCATACGGTAGCATTCGGAGAAAAGAGATGGGCAGGTGCCAATGCAAGAATTCACCCAACAATCTGAAAAACTATATGAAACCACCAGAACCCAGCGACCTCACAACAGGAGGACATGAACACCTTAATCATGATGAAGAAGTAGATAAAATTGACTTTATGAAAGTGATTGACACCCTTAAACAGCATGTAAAAAATGCCCTTATAGAAATGGATGAGAAGTATAACAGAAAGTTTGAAGAATTGAGTAAATCAGTGAATGACACCCTAGGAAACCAAGGAAAAACAATCAAACAAATAGTGGAAACAGTTCAAGACTTAAAAACTGAAATGGAGGCAAAGAAGAAAACACAAATAGAAGGCAAGCTGGACAGGGAAAATCTAGGTAAACGAATAGAGACTACAGAAGTAAGCATAACCAATAGAATACAAGAGATAGAGGAAAGAATCTAAGATTCTGAAGATACCATAGAGAAAATGAACATGCTGATGAAACAAAACAGCAAGGCCAACAAATTCTCATCACAAAACATTCAGGAAATATGGGACACAATAAAAAGACCAAACCTAAAAATAATAGGAATAGAAGAAGGAGAAGAAGCGCAGCTCAACGGTCCAGAAAATATATTTAATAAAATTATAGAAGAAAACTTTCCCAACATAGAGAAAGATATACCTATGAAGGTTTAAGAAGCATACAGAACACCGAATAGGCTGGATCAAAAAAAAAATCCTCTTGCCATATAATAATCAAAACACAAAGCATACAGAATAAAGAAAGAATACTAAGAGCAGCAAAGGAAAAAGGCCAAGTTACTTATCAAAGTAAACCTATCAGACTTACACCTGACTTCTCTATGGAAACCATGAAAGCCAGAAGGTCCTGGATAGATGTACTGCAGAAACTAAGAGACCATGGATGCAAGCCCAGACTACTATACCCAGCCAACCTTTCGTTCACTATAAATGGAGAAAACAAAATTTTCCAGGATAAAAACAAATTTAAACAATAAATAGCCACAAATCCAGCCTTACAGAAAGTAATAGAGGGAAAATCACTAATCAAGGAGTCCAACAATGACCACAATAACTCAGATATCTAGAGACCCTTTACCAGCACAATTCAAAGAAGGGAAACACACAAAATCTACTACTAAAAAAGTGACCGGAGTTAACAACCACTGGTCATTAATATCACTTAATGTCAATGGACTCAACTCACCTATAAAAAGGCACAGACTAAGAGATTGGATACGAAAACAGGATCCAACATTCTGCTGTTTACAAGAAACACACCTCAACCACAAAGACAGGCACCTACTCACATTAAAGAGTTGGGATAAGGCTTATGAAGTAAATGGACCTTAGAAACAAGCAGGTGTGGCCATACTAATTTCTAACAAAGTTGACTTCAAACTTAAATCAATCAGAAGAGATGGAGAGGGACATTTTCTACTCATAACAGGAACAATTCAGCAGGATGAAGACTCAATCCTGAATATCTCTGCCCCTAATATAAAAGCACCCACGTACGTAAAAGAAACATTGTTAAAACTCAAGGCAGCCATCAAACCGCACACATTAATAGTCGGAGACTTTAATACTCCACTCTCACCAATGGACAGGTCAAATAGACAGAAACCTAACAGAGAAATAAGAGAATTAATGGAGGTAATGAATCAAATGGACTTAACAGACATCTATAGAATATTCCACCCAAATAGTAAAGAATATACCTTCTTCTCTGCAGCTCATGGAACCTTCTCAAAAATCGACCACATACTCAGGAACAAAGCAAACATCCACAGTTACAAAAAAATATTAATAACCACCTGTATCCTATCAGATCACCATGGATTAAAACTACAATTCAGCAACAATGCTACCCCCAGAAAGCCTACAAACTCATGGAAACTGAATAGTCAACTACTGAACCATACCTGGATTAAGGAAGAAATAAAGAAAGAAATTAAAGTCTTCCTTGAATACAATGAAAATAAAGAAACAACATACTCAAACCTATGGGACACTATAAAAGCAGTCCTTAGAGGAAAGTTCATAGTACTAACTGCCCACTTAGAGAAAACAGAGAAATCACACATTGGAGACTTAACAGCCCACCTGAAAACTCAAGAAAAAAAAGAAGCAGATTCACCTAGAAGGGGTAGAAGACTGGACATAATCAAACTGAGGGCTGAAATAAACAAAATAGAAACACAAAATAAAAACAATTGAAAGAATCAATGAATCAAAAAGCTGGTTCCTGGAGAAAATCAACAAGATTGATAAACCCCTATCCAAACTAATCAAACGGCAGAGAGAGAATATGCAAATTAATAAGTTCAGAAATGAAAAGGAGGACATAACCACAGACACAGAGGAAATTCAGAGAATCATTAGATCTTACTACAAAAGCCTGTATGCCACAAAACTGGAAAATGTAAAAGAAATGGACACTTTTTTAGATAAATACCACATACCAAAGTTAAACCAGGACCAGGTGAACAACCTAAATACACCTGTTAGTTGTGAAGAATTAGAAGCTGTTATCAAAAACTTACCTTCCCAAACAAGTCCAGGACCAGATGGTTTCAATGCGGAATTCTACAAGAACTTCCAAGCAGAGCTAATACCTATACTCCTTAATGTATTTCACAATATAGAAACAGAAGAGTCATTGCCAAATTCCTTTTATGAAGCTACAGTAACTCTGATACCAAAACCAAACAAGGACCCAACAAAGAAAGAGAATTACAGGCCAATCTCACTCATGAACATCGACGCAAAGATCCTCAACAAAATACTGGCAAACCGAATCCAAGAACACATTAGAAAAATTATCCATTATGATCAAGTAGGCTTCACACCAGAGATGCAGGGCTGGTTTAACATACGCAAATCTATCAATGTAATCCATCATATAAATAAACTGAAAGAAAAAACCATACGATCATTTCATTCGATGCTGAAAAAGCATTTGACAAAATTCAACATCCCTTTATGATAAAAGTCTTGGAGAGATTAGGGATACAAGGGTCATACCTAAATTTAATTAAAGCTATATACAGCAAGCCGACAGCTAATATCAAATTAAATGGAGAGAAACTTAAAGCCATCCCACTAAAATCAGGAACACGCCAGGCTGTCCACTCTCTCCATACCTCTTCAATATAGTTCTCAAAGTTTTAGCAATAGCAATAAGACAACATAAGGGAATAAAGGGGATTCAAATTGCAAAGGAAGAATATAAACTTGCATTATTTGCAGATGATATGACAGTGTACATGAGCAACCCCAAAAACTCCACCAAAGAACTCCTACAAATGATAAACGCCTTTAGTAATGTGGCAGGATACAAGATCAACTCCAAAATTCAGGTACCCTCTTATACACAAAGGATATGGAAGCAGAGAGGGAAATAAGAGAATCATCACCTTTCACGATAGCCACAAAAAGCATAAAATATCTTGGGGTAACTCTAACCAAGGAAGTGTTTGACAAGAAATTTAAGGCATTGAAAAAAGAAATTGAAGAGGATACAAGAAAATGGAAGGATCTCCCTTGCTCTTGGAATGGGAGGATCAACATAGTAAAAATGGCAATTCTACCAAAGGCAATTTATATATTCAATGCAATCCCCATTAAAATCCCATCAAAATTCTTCACAGATCTTGAGAGGACAATAATCAACTTTATATGGAGAAACAAAAAACACAGGATAGCCAAAACAATCTTATACAATAAAGGATCTTCTGGAGGCATTACCATCCATGACTTCTAATCCTATTACAGAGCTACAGTAATGAAAACAGAGTGGTACTGGCATAAAAACAGAGAAGTCGACCAATGGAATCTTATAGAAGACCCGGAATTTAACCCACAAACCTATGAACAACTGATTTTTGATAAAGGAGCTAAAAGTATACAATGGAAGAAAGAAAGCCTCTTCAACAAATGGTGCTGTCACAATTGGATGTCAACCTGTAGAAGAATAAAAATAGACCCATATCTATCACCATGCACAAAACTCAAGTCCAATTGGATCAAAGACCTCAATATCAATCTGAACACACTGAACCTGATAGAAGAGAATATGGGAAGTACCTTACAACATGTGGGCACAGGAGATCGCTTCCAATGTATAACCCCAGCATCACAGACATTAAGGGCAACATTGAATAAATGGGACCTCCTGAAACTGAGAAGCTTCTGTAAAGCAAAGGACACTGTCATTAAGACAAAAAGGGAGCCTACTGACTGTTAGAAGATCTTCACCAACCCTGAAACAGACAAAAGTCTGATCTCCAAAATATATAAAGAACTCAAGAAACTAGACTTTAAAAGGATAATTAAGCCAATTAAAAAATGGGGCACTGACTAAACAGAGAATTCTCAACAGATGAAGTTCAAATGGCCAAAAGATACTTAAGGTCATGCTCAACCTCCTTAGCGATCAGAGAAATGCAAATCAGAACAACTTGGAGATATCATCTTATACCTATCAGACTGGCTAAAATCAAAAACACCAAGGATAGCCTTTGCTCGAGAGGTTGTGGAGAAAGGGGTACCCTCATCCATTGCTGGTGGGACTCAAACTTTTGCAACCACTTTGGAAATCAGTGTGGCGGTTTCTCAGAAAAATTGGGATCAACCTACCCCTGGACCCAGCATTACCACTCTTGGGAATATACCCAAGAGATGCCCTATCATATGACAAAAGCATTTGTTCAACTATGTTCATAGCAGCATTATTTGTAATAGCCAGAACCTGGAAGCAACCTAGATGCCCTTCAATGGAAGAATGGATGAAGAAAATGTGGAATATATACACATTAGTGTACTACTCTGCGGTAAAAAACAATGACTTCTCGAATTTTGCATGCAAATGGATGGAAATAGAAAATAAGATCCTGAGTGAGGTAACCCAGACCCGAAACGAAGATCATGGGATGTACTCACTCATAATTGATTTCTAGCCATGGATAGTGGCCACTGAGTCTATAATTTCTGATCCTAAAGAAGCTAAACAAGAGGGTAAACCCAAGGAAAAACATATAGATATCCTCACAGCTATGGGAAATAGACAAGATTGATGGGCAAAAAATTGGAATCTTGGGGGTGGGGTGGGATGGGGATGAGGGGTAATGGGGAGAGGAAAGTGTGAAGGAGAGGATGAGGGGAACTGTGGAAATCGGGGTGATTCGGGATATCGGAAGTTTGGATAGGGGAGCAGAGAAACTCATACCTTAGTTAAGGGAGCCACCTAAGGGTTGGCAAGAGACTTGAACTTGGAATGGCTACCAGATGCCCAGCGCAATGACCCCAGGTAGTTCATTGGGGCACCTGAGGATAGGGAACCTGAAATGAACCTATCCTATAATCATACTGATGAATATCTTGCATATCGCCATAGAACCTTCATCTAGCGATGGATGGAGATAGAGACAGAGACCCATACTGCAGCACCGGACGGAGCTCCCAAGGTTGTAATGAGGAGCAGAAGGAGAGAGAACATGAACAAGGAAGTCAGGACCATGAGGGGTGCACCCAACCACTAAGACAGTGGGGCCGATCTATTGGGAGCTCACCAACGTCAGCTGAACTGCTACTGAAAAAACATGGGAAGAAACCGGACTCTTTGAATGTGGCAGACAATGAGAGCTGACGAGAGGCCAAGGAGAATGGCACGGGAACCTTCATCTGGCCATGGATCGAGAGAGAGACAGAGACCCAATTTGGAGCAACGGTCTGAGCTCTTAAGGTCTAAATGAGGAGCAGAAGGAGGGAGAACATGAGCAAGGAAATCAGGACCACGAGGCATGCACCCACCCACTGTGACAGTGGAACTGATCTATTGGGAGCTCTCCAAGGCCAGCTGGACTGGGACTGAATAAGCATGGGTTGAAACTGGACTCTCTGAACATGGCGGACAATGAAGGCTGATGAGAAGCCAAGGAAAATGGCACTAGGTTTCAATCCTAATACATTAACTGGCTTTGTGGGAGCTTAGCCTGTTTGGATGCTCACCTTCCTGGACCTAGATAGAAGTGGGAGGACCTTGGTTTTCCTGTAGGGCAGGGAATTTTGAATGCTCTTCTGTATTGAGAGGGAGGGTGAATTGACTGGGGGGAGGAAAAGAGGAGTGGATATAGGGGGAGGATAGCAGGGGGAGGGGGCAATATATGGGAGGAGAGGGAGGGAAATGGGAAACGGGTGGCAGTTGGGAATTTTAATTAAAAAAGAATAAAAAAAATGAGAAAAAATATTGCCTATACTGGCTATAAATCTAACTTTTATACTTGATATCTGTTCTTATTATATGTAGTCCTGTATTGGTTTTGAACATTCTTATTAGGTAAAAGGGGAGGTGATGTGGAAACTCCTTTGGCCAATGGCCTTTGAGAGGCTGAACCATGTGTGGTGTGACTTTGTGGTACCAGAAACACTTAGGAGAGCCCATTCTGCCTCTCGTGCAAAGCAACAGACTCTCGTCAACCAGGGGAGCTACTGGGAGAAAAAGATTCAAAGAGTGTGGTACACTTCCATGATTTTTTTCTTACTGAAGGGTTGCTGACAGGAGGAGTTACTGTGGGTAACTCTCCAGGTTTTCTCCCTTACTTATGAGCTAATGGTAGTAAGACTGGCAATTCTGTCTTAGGAAAGTATCTTTTAGGTCATATGCTTACTTGGGACAGCTGGCAAATGAAGCTATCATGAGTTTGATGCTCTTCCAGCCCTCCTGTTTCTTTTGAAGTTGTTGGCAACATATGTGGCCTTATGCCCAAGCAAAGAACTTTTTCCCGTTGAAGTGGCCATCGAGGACAGGTCCTCTAGGCCTTAGCTCTTATTGGGGAGCTATTAGCAATTGAAACTGCCATCAGATATGTTTTCCTGGCCTTATCAAACACTGAGTTCTTATTGGAGTAGTGGATGGAGGATGGGGAAGGGAGAAGTTGGCAGGAGTGGAAGGACAGCGGATTGATTTAACTCGGGTATGTAAAATGAGATCGTCCTAAAAAGAAAAAAAAAGAAAAAAAAAACCACTGCCAGAAGAGGCCCAGACATTTATTGGGGAGGTACTGACAGCTGAATCTGAAATCAAGGAAGTGCATTATTCCCTATCACTTTACTTATAGACTACTGACAGTTGAAGCTGCCATGGAGGATGTGCTTTCCAGGCAATATCTTATACTGCCTAGGCCAACTTGCTTCTGGATGCACTAAGGTAACACCCACAGTGGTATAACTGTTCTGTATCAATTAGCAGTAATAGCCCCATAGACATTCACTTATTCCATTCAGATAGCCACGGTTCCATCTTTCCATATGACTCAAGGTTAATAGCTAGTTTAAAGGTAAAGCAAACTGTGATGAGCAGCAAGTGACAGAAACCCACTGGAAACACTAGGAGCCAAAAGTGGTGATTCTTTGCTGGGGCATGGTGCATCCTGGCATATGAGGAGGAGGAAGGTGTCATATGCAAGCAAGGACTCAGAAGCCCCCAATTCTCATCTCTGCCCTTCCTTCTTTATTGCCTGCATGATGGCTTACATGCCTCATCACTTCCTCTTAGATCAGATTTCAATAAATGAGAGATGTCACTTGTCATATTAACTGCTGCTTATCTAATATTTAAGAAAGCATTATCTCTGTTTACTTATATTCATCAGGCACTTCAACCTCAAGTCCTGATTGATTATTTCTCCTTGCTGTGCTCTGTTGGTCTTTTGATTGCTTTCATGATTCTGAAAAAATTCCTTTCTCAAATTTCTTCTCCAGAATTCCCACAATGGTTAGTGTTCTTTCTCAAGACAAACAAATGACATTATTATTATTATTACTATTATTACTATTGTTATTGATGTTACTTTTATTATTGTTGTTGTTTTTCTGTTGTGATTTTATCCTGAAAACTTATCCACAGGGATTCACTGTGGTTCTCAATTGTAGAAAGATTTCTACAAATGATTACTTCAACTCCATGCTTTCTAATCATTTTATTATTTGTCTGATTGTGTTCATTGCAGCCAAATTACTGTTTTCCAACTGAGGCCTTAGTCTAAGACACTGTATGTGACCTGTCCCTATTCCATAGCACATTCCCACACTTTGTGTTCAGACTGTGACACGATTATACAATTCATTTTCTCTTTGTTGAACAACCTCTGGCTGGTATTATTTCATGTCCTTGTTCCAAGTTCTGTTTGTACTTCCAATGGGTCCTTTTAAATATCCAGGCTGTTTCTTCACAAGTGATGGTATCTTTGATCATCAGGATGAGCTGCAGTTGCTTCATTTCAAAGTTGTTTCTTCTGCATCAAGATGCTGACACTTTGCAAATAGCCATTTTCTTAGACTTCCAGTCAGCGGCAGAATCCGTTAACGATTCTTACCTGAGCCAATTAAGGCATATATGGTGGCTGCCAGGTGGTGGGGTTCTAATTTCATGATTCCTTTGCGTTGATGAGTTGGAATGCCACCCCAAAGACCCAGTTTTCTCCTCCACTGTTTTTTTTTAATCAAAGCAGTTGGGATTCAGAAACATTTTCTTCCAAAGATTTAAAATGGCAGCTATTATTGTTTTCTGCGATGTTAAATTGTCCCTGGTCAGCAACCAACAAGCCTTCATGCCATCTCATGTTTTCCTTTTGACATTTGTGTTGTTTGAGAACTTAGTTACTCCCTGGATGCATGAGATATTTTAGGCTTCTGCCTTCATCTTCCCTCTGCCTATCAATCCACCATTTCTCCATGGAGTGCTGTTATCTTCTTCTTCGGGGAATGATATCAGAAATTAAACCCCAGCACTTGGAATGATGAATACTGAATGAGTCTGATGTTTGCATCTGTGGCCTTTCAGAGAACTAACATCAGGAAAAGCCTTTTATATAAACACACGTACACTCACTACTGCATACACGTGAACACCTATAGGTCAGCACATGACTTTTCTCACTTGTTCTCCCTGATCTACTTCGTGCTTAGAGTTCCCAATGCATCTCCTTTCCATTTTAAGACTCACTTTTCTAGTGGAAAAGCTGTTGCTCTCATTCCTCACTATCCCGATATGGTTTTATTGCTAAATCACCTGCTAGACTGTGAAAGACACAATCTAAACAGGGCTCAGTGTGTGTGTATAGAGTAAGTTTGAATCTTTATTCTGAGAAGTTATAATCAATGTGTCAGGAAGTTACTTACAGCTACTGTTAGTAGTATTGTGCATTGGAGGCACATTACTCATTCCGCATATCAAGAACGCCAGCTGAAGGATACTTCTCTGTCTTTTCCTGGGTCCTAGAAGCCATGAGACTTTCAATAATGTATTAATTATATTTCTTTTAATCTATTAATATAATCTCTCTCATTATTCATCTATCCATCCATCCTTCCATCTATCCATTTATTCCTCATTTGTCTACCAAATATCTAACACCAGTCTCTCTGTCTATCTATCTTTCTATTTATCTTTTCTTAGTTATGGTTTCTACTGCTGTGAAGAGATAACATGACCACCATCAGTCTTATAAAGGAAAGCATTTAATTGGGTTCTGACCATTAACATCATGGCAGAATTATACCAGACTTCAGGGAGACATGGCGCAGGAGAAGTGAAGAGATCTACATCCAGACCCTTGTGGAGCAGGAAGGAAGAATAAGACACTGGACCTATGTTGAGCTTCAGACATCAAAGAGTATCTCTGGTGACACTCTTTCTCCAACAAGGCCACACCTCCCAATAATGTCACTCCCCATAGGCTGATAGAGTATCATTTTTATTCAAACCACCACATATCTATTAATCATTTATATTTGGATGATCAATTATTATTTACCATCGCGCTATAATTTATCTGTCACATATGAGTATATTTGTTACTCTATCAGTCATATATCTATCCATCTACCTACTTATCTACCTATGTTAACTCCTATTTAATCACACTTTCAATCTATTAGGTGTATCTATGTATCTATTAGTCTTTCTATGTATTTATCTCTGTATCTCTAAGATATGTATAATTATTCCTCTGTACATGTTTCCTCTATGTTTCTATATTATTCTATTGATGTATCAATCTATCTATCTGTATATATCTGTATGTTGATTATTATATTAATCAATGTCCATTTATATAATTCTTTCTGTCCATTAATCTATCTATTCTCTATCTATATTCCATCTATATAACTATTTATCTATCTACAATCTCTCTATGTGCTTGTCAATTTTCATATCTGTTATTTCCCAGTATTAAGTCATAACCTTTTAAAGTTCCCACCATCCACTCTCTCCCTGTGTTTTGCCCATAAGATTTTGATCAAGATCTTTCTGTTAACCAAAGCCTCTGACAACACTGGTATTAAATTATTGACCTTAATTCTGCTTGACAAACTACTCTTAGTAGAAGGATTTAACATTTGCTGAACCTAGACTCAGATCTCACACAGTATGCCAAGCAGATCCAACTGTGATGAGATATTGAAAAATCTCCAGCTGCACCCATTGGGTAGTGTCTACACTATAGGCATTCCTGTGAACATAAGATGACAATGTTTAAGAGCACTCTAGCTCTGGAGACAAGGAGAGATCTTAGGGTAAATGTCACTGAGTTCTCTGTTTCCTTCTGCTTAAAAAGCCCAGATTCTGCATTCTTGAAAAAAGGGTCCCATATGCATTTGGAATAATTGTGATCCATCGTATTTGTCAGCTTCTTTGTTGCTTTCAAAGGACATACAATCTTCTTTCTACTTATCTTACCCAGCCATCTATTGTGGTATCATTCAGTTGAACACTCATAGAAATACACTTCTGAAAGACTGTCTCCCCACATTAGTGTGAAGCCTAGCCCTTCCCAGATCAGGAGATGAAGAGTTATTTCCCCCGACAGATGATTTCCGTGCATCTTCGGCAGTGGATGATAGTGCTGTGATGTTGATCATGGCAATTTCTTTTTCAATTTTCTGAGAGAAGGGAGTGATAGATATACATGGATGATGGTAAGGAGCCGAAATCTAAGCAACTGCAGGAGGAGAGGAAACACGGAAACAGCGACACTGAGAAACATACAACAGGGTTGTGAGTCAGGGACAGCCTTGATTTGCTATAGGATACTTATCCTTGCCCTTGAAACTCAAGCTGGTAGAAATGTCAGTGTCTCTTTAACAGCTCCCCTAGGACATAAAGGGATGCATGAGCTGGCTTCATTCTCCAGAGCCGATCATATCCCCTAGTCTCGCAGGAGACTTTTCAGTTCCAAGTGATAAAACACAATTCAAACTGGCTTTAGGGAAAGCCAAAGTTTAGTTAAAGCAAAAATTCATCTAGGCATCAAAAGACAGTGAGTAACCTCAGATGGAACTGGAATGGTGATTAAAAAGTCTTGACCAGGATGCAGGTCTTGATTTCTAATTTTTTTTACTGACATTATAATGGACACAATGTTAAGATGTTTTCCCTGGCTGTTTTAAGGTCATTTGAGTTTTTACAAAGCCTAAAGTGGTCAGTTGAGGTAACTCTAACAAAAACATTATGCCATAAAATGACTGGTCTAGCTAAATGAGGAAGATAGAACATACAGTGTCCAACAGTTTGCCACGGCAAGGCAGGAAAAGCCACCCATGCCAGGATTTGGAGGAGTGTTTCAGAGAGAACTAAAGGGAAGGGGCAGCAAGGTCCATGTGGCAGATGGGGTATACAAGTGCTTATTTATAATCAGTACTTTGTTTAACTTTGTGATATTGTTTTCTTAATTTGAACACCATTGGAATTCTGTAGTCACTGTGCTGTGAATTCATAAATGAGCAATCACTTTCTATATGAGTCTAAAGTTAAGACTAACATACTGAAAAGAGATTTTCTTTGTCAGTGATAAATCAGCTGTGTGTATACAGGCCTGAGTTCAGACTCCAGAGACCTTATTCAAAGCTTCCCAGCGTGGTAGTGTGTGCTTGTAACGTCACTGCTTGAGAGGCAGACACTGTGGATTCTGGTACTGACTGGCCAAACTGCATCTTCTATTCAGAATATCCTAGGTCCCTGTAAGTGATACTGTCTAAATAAGCATGGTAGATGATTTCTGAGGAATGACCACTGAAGTTGTCCTTTGGTCAAATCACACACAGAGACACACAAGCACACACACACACACACACACACACACAGAGGAAAAGCCACCAAATAACCTTCCAAACCATATAACTGCAGATGTACAAATGCTAATTGGTTAATACAATTGGCATTATTTTTGTGTCAATGTCTGTCATTTGTGCAAGATTAGATGATTGAACAGTGCCCCTTCCAATGGGAATAATGAGATTTTTGCTATTGGGTGGCTTTATTATCTTCACCCCACCCAACTTTCTGGAATCTTCCAGCTACCAGGGTCCCATCCCATTTTAAGAACTCCATCTATTAACATCTCCATAAGGTCTCAAAGAGTGTCACTGCTACTGGCTGTTAAATATATTGGAGCTGCTTTGGAGTGGTTGGGAAAAGAAGCCAGCTCATCAGGGGTGTGGTACATTAGTTGAAAAATTCACATTATCTTTATCAGACCTGGAAGTAAGAGGGAGAGCAGAATGAACTATATGAGAAATACAGCAGGTGAACATGACAGGAGCTGTAATGGGAAGAATTTGTTTCCTTTAAAGCATGGAGAAAGACTTGTGAAGACAGACAGCATAAATGGGTGTCAACCTGTAGAAGAAGAAAAATAGATCCATATTGTTCAGCATGCACAAAATGCAACTACAAATGGATTAAAGACCTCAATATTAATCTGACCACATTGAACTTGATAGACGAGAAGTTGAAATGAATCTGCAATACATGGACCCAGGAGACTACTTCCAGTGTTGAACCTGAGTAGCATAGACAATGAGACCAAAAAGGAATAAATGTGACACCTCCTGAAAGTGAGAAGCTTCTGTAATGCAAAAGACATTGTCACTAAGACAAAAAGGCATCCCTTTGAATGTGAAAAATCTTCACCAGTCCGTAATCAAAATTCTGATCTCCAAATATGTAAAGAAATCCAGAAACTAGACATTAACACTTAAATTACTACAATTAAAAAGGGGTACTTAACTGAACACAGAATTCTCAACAGAAGACTTTCAAATGGGCAAAAGACAATGTCATGCTTAGCCTTTTTAGCAATCAGGGAAATGCAAATCAGAACATCTCTGCTATACCATGTTACAACTGTCAGAATGGCTAAAATCAAAAACACCAATGATAGACTATGCTGAAATGGATGTAGAGTAGAGAAACACCCATCCCTTGTTGTCGGGAATGCAGACTAGTGCAACTACTTGGGAAATCAATGTGGCAGTTTTTCATGAAACTGGGAGTCATGCTACCTCAGAACTGAATAATTCCATTCTGTAAGAGGATTGTGCTCTTGAATATAGTTCCCTGCTTGTTTGAAGTAAAAGAGTGACTACTATTTTTAATAGAAATGATTAAATTTCTTTTTATGAGTGTGAGTTTATCTGCACATTAGTGTGTTCACCATGTGCATTCAGTGCTTGTGTTGGCCAGGGTCAGATGTTTTATAACTGGAGTTACAGATGTTTGTATGAGGGGGAGGAATTGAAACTCTGTCCTCTGGAAGACAAGCAAGTGACCTTAAATGCTGAGCCATCTCTCTCATGCAAGAATGATAGTTCCCTTTCAGGGGAAGGCCTAATTACTAACAGGCCTAACCACCAAAACCTGTGGAGGATATTTTGTAGTCCTAACAGGAGTCCAGGTGGTGGGTGACTCACTCAGTCGCCCTCCCTCCCCTTCTCACTCTTGTCACCTGCTTGCTATCTTGTGCCCTTTTCTCTCTTGCTTAGGACACAGAACTCTTGAACAACACCATCCTCCCTGGAAACGTCATAGGGTTCAAGAAGAAAATTTTGTGTTGGATGTCTTGGAGTATCTGGAATGCTGGTGGCCTGATAAAGATTTTGTGAAGGTACCAGAGAAACACTCATGCTCTGGTGTTTCATTCTCTCTGTCTTTAAATCTCCAGAATGTTTTCTTTCTTTTTCTCTCCCTTTACCTTCACCATGTTCACACTTCTCTCTCATGCATGTTCTGTCTGAATGTCTGTCATTTGAAGCAATGGAGATGACCTTACAGAAGAGGAGATTATTGTCAACAAAGAAGCTTTTGTTTCCTTTGCTGGTTTTTGGTCTCAACAAATGATCTCTTCCCTTTTTCCTCTTCTTCCTTCCTCTCTGTCTTTCTCATAAGAGGGCTGCTTCTTTTACTTTGGCAATCGACACATCATTGCAGGTTTTACAAACTGGCAATGCCTAGTTGAATTATTTACTGAGTAGTCTTTCTTTATGTACCCTACTTTCCTGCAGCAGCTGTCTGCATTATCTGGATGAAGTCTCATATCATTAAAGCCTCCTTTACTTTGGCTTAAAAACTAATTTGGGGTCAATGTAAGATAATAAAACACACAAGCTTGATGTGTTAAAATTTTATTAATATACATTAAAGTAAAAGCTATTGATATAACAATAAAAAGCAACATCATGCACATCCTGGCTTAATTTGAATACCAGTAAAGGAACACTCAGCTTGTAGTTGAGATATCTGGACATGGGATACTTCTCCCGAATTCTCTTTATTAGTGATCGATGAATATTTTGGCTCCAAATTTTTTTGGAACCTTCTGGATGTTTCATTGTCCTTACTTTTTGTCAGAAAGATTTAAGATTAGTATTTATGTTGTCCCCACTATTTTTTGCATATTGGTTGCTCATTGCTCTTCTAACAGAATCCACAGAGAAAAAGGATTCTAAATTTGAATCAATCAGATAGCTCCCAGTTCCAATTGGCTCAGGTAGTGTAGGAAAATGAAATTCACCCAAAGATCCTGCTCTTCACATCTCATCTGCTTCTTTTGAGAGGTGAAAGGAGACCTGGTCTTAGGCTTTTCCAACTTACATTATGCATCTGTTTATGTAGAGGTCAGAAGACAGCTTTTTCTCTCCCTTCACCACCACCATGTTCACACTTTTCTCTCTTGCATGTTCTGTCTGAATTTCTGTCATTTGAAGGAATGGAAATGCCCTTACAGAAGAGGAGATTATGGTCAACAAAGAAGCTTCTGTTTCCTTTCCTGGTTTTTTGTCTCAACGGATGATCTGTTCCCTTTTCCCTCTTCTTCCTTCCTCTCTGTCTTTCTCTTAAGTGGGCTGCTTCCTTTATTTTGGCAACCTACTCACTGGCGATGCCTAGTTGAATAATTTACTGAGTCAGCTTTCTTTATGTACCCTACTTTCCTGCAGCAGCTGTCTGCATTATCTGGATGAAGTCTCATACCATTAAACCCTCTTTACTTTGGCTTAAAACTAATTTGGGGTCAAAGTAAGATAATAAACCACACTCGCTTGATAAGTTAAAATTTTATTAATATACATTAAAATAAAAGACTATTAAAATAAAAAGTATCATCATGCACATCCTGGCTTAATTTGAATACCAGCAAAGTAACACCCATATTGCATTTGAGATATCTGGACATGGGATACTTCTACCCAATTCTCTTCATTTGTGATCAATATTTTGACTCCAATTTCTTTCAGAAACTTCTGGAAATTTCATTGTCCTTACTTTCTGTCAAGAATCTTAAAAATTAGTATTTATGTTGCCCCCCCTTTTCTTTGCATATTGGTTGCTCATTGCTCATCTTACAGAAACTGCAGAGAAAACAGGTTCTAAATTTGAATCAATCAGAGAGCTCCCAGTTCCAATTGGCTCAGATAGTGTAGGATAATTAAATTCACCCAAAGATCCTGCTCTTCACATCTCATCTGCTTCTTTTGAGAGGTGAAATGAGACCTGGTCTTAGGCTTTTCCAACTTACATTATCATCTGTTAATGTGGAGGTTACAAGACGGCTGTCTAGACTCATGTTCTTCCTTCCACTCTCTGGGTCTTTGTTTTCTGGGTCTGGGCTGGTTTAATACTTATAATATGGCCTTGCCTTAGAACTCCTGGCAATCCTTGTGCTCGTTAGGTATAACAAATTAAACAAAGTAAGGGCTTCCATATTAGGAGTCAAGAAAAACCTGAGTTTAGGAGATAGGTACATATGAGACAGACTGACAATGCATATCTTCACACATGGAAACACACACAGCCATATATTTGAGACAGGTTATCTCATTGAACCAGATGGTTACTGATTTTTCCAGAACAGGTGGTCTAATTGGTGTATAAGTATGGATATGGTTGACTCTAGATCAAAGAGAGGTAGCTTACTGCCAGACTTGGCCCAGAAGCACCTAAGGATGTGTATGTGTGCCTTCATACATATGGAAGCTGTTTCATTCTTTGTGTGTGTGTGTATATATGTGTGTGTGTATTCATGAATGTGAGTGCAAGTGGGCATTGCCACAGTAAGCATGTGGGCTTGAAGAGAGGGGAGGACAACCCAGCATATCAGTGGTTGCCTTCCATTTTGTTTGATATGGTGTCTTTGTTGTTTTTGTTGCTTATACAAGGCTAGTTCACTAGCAAGCTTCTGAAGAGTCTCCTGTCTCCACCTCCCAATTCGTCTTAAGAGAACTGGACTTGCAGATACTTGTACACATCCTGATTTTAAGTAGATTCTGAGAATTCAGTCACAGTGCCTTTCACTTTCATGGCAAATGTTTTGCCTACTGTGCCAACTTCCTGGCCCATGAGTTAATTAATGTTACTATTATTTAATTCAGTAACATTTCTATTAGCCATAGTTTTCTAGAGTAACAGAACTCATAGAAAAAGTTTTAACACAATGGTTTATAGGTTGTGGCCTTGTTAATCCCACTATGAAAGGAATGTCCAAAAGCAAAGTAGGTATTCAGTCCGAGACTCTGAATGTGTCAGCTAGTCTTTTGTACACACCAGAATTATAAAGAATTCTGTGTTAATGCTGGTGAGGGAATAGCCTTGCCTTTGAGAGCAAGCAGGCAGAGAAAGAGATTCCTCCTTCCATCTCCTTTATATAAGCTGCCAGAAGATGGTGTGGCCCAGACAAAAATGCCTCTTCCCACCTCAAAAGAGTCCTATCTCAAAGATCCAGATTAGGAGTGTGTCTTACCACTTCAAAATTGAAATTAAGAAGAAATACCCCTCCATAAATATGCCCAGTCATTAAAATACTTATTAACTCTAAATGTAGTCAAGTTGACAACTAAGAATAGCCATCCCATCATTATGAATATATTGTCTATTCATATAGAAATCTGTATTTCTACCTCATAAAATCCTCCAAGGTTGTATGGCCACAGATATACTTCACTTCCTATGAGACTTTTCTTAAGTCGGGCAGAGATGCCCCTTCATTGGAATGTCAATCCTGTTCACTGCAATCTACACCACCAGTTTAACTCCTTGTGGGGGTGCAGGGATATCACATTTACATGCTGATTTTCTGGTTTAGATTTTGCAGGAATATAGAAAGGTTATTATTCAGGGCCCCTCTTTTATAAAATAATGGGACACATACTACAGTTCATCCCATCACTCTGGTGGCAAAGTCTGTCTATGTAAAATCTGAAAGCGGCATTAGGAAGTGTGTGACTTAGCAATGATGTGAAGGTATGGAGGATTCTGGAAATCCAATCACAGAAGGAAATATTGAGTAAGGTAGGTGGCCAACTGGCCAGTCAACTCCAGAGGAATAAAATGTCATTGTATCAGGGGCCATCATAATGCTCTTCACATCTGTCAAGGACCAATGTGGGGTAGATGCAGTATGAATTTGCCTTTCAGCTCCTCAGAGTGTGGATTCATTCTCAGTGGAAAGAAAAGTATGGTCATGCACTTAGTTCCTTGGTTAAGATTTTAGACTTTGGCAATAAATTCAGATCTTGATTCCATCCTTCCTTTCTGTTGGAACTTTGTTAGACTGTGTAACATGCCTGAGCCTAGCTTCCTTATGTCTTAGGAAGAGAGGAGACAGGATTCAAAAGGCCAAATAAGATAGTGGACAGGGTTCTTATAGAAAGATTTCTTCTAATGTCATTGTGTGAGGCAGGCCAAAGTGATGGAGGAGGGCTGTATGTCTATAGGTTTATAAAGAAACTGCCTTGGCCCTTTTGATAGGAAAGCAGGTTAGATAGGCAGAGTAAACAGAACAGAATGCTGGGAGAAAGAAGCTGAGTAAGACAGATGCCATGCCACCCCTCTCTGAGACAGAAGCAGCTTAAGAATCTCCCTGGTAAGCCAGCAGCTCATGGTGCTACACAGATTATTTGAAATGGCTCTATCGAGATGTGAGAATTAGCTAATAAGAGGCTAGAAATAATGGGTCAAGCAGTATTTAAAAGAATACATTTTCTGTAAAATTATTTCTGGAAAAGCTAGCCAGAGCTGGAGACAGGTGGCAGGATGCAGCCGGCCATTCCTATAACACCAAAGAGCAGTCAAAGTTTAGGTCAAAGCTCTGCCACTGAAATGTGTATAATATAAATTGGAAACACAGTTGTTTAAAAAGATGAGTGTAACATTTTATGGAAATGTGTATGCATGCATGCAGAGGCCAGAATTAACCATGGGTGTCTTTCTTAGTTACTCTCTGTCATGATTAAGATACATCATTTCTTTGAACCTGGAGCTGACCAATTCCCCTTGACCAAAGAGTGAGACTCAGAGACCCACGTGGGGCTCTCTCCTCAGAACTGAGTGGTGCGTTTTTATCTTTAATTCTGAGATTCTTGCACAAGTTGAAGGGATCAAATTTTTTTATGTTTTTATTAATTTATTTATTTAATTATTAAAGATTTCTGCCTCTTCCCCGTCACCACCTCCCATTCCCTCCCCCTCCCCCAATCAAGTCTTCCTTCATCCTCAGCCCAAAGAGCAAGCAGGTTTCTCTGCCCTGTGGGAGGTGCAAGGGCCACCCACCTCCATCCAGGTCTAATAAGGAGAGCATCCAAACTACCTGGGCTCCCACAAATCCATTACGTGCAATAGGATCAAGAACCCATTGCCATTGTTCTTCAGTTCTCAGTAGTCCTCATTGTCCATTATGTTCAGCGAGACCGGTTTTGTCCCATGCTTTTTCAGTCCCCGGCCAGCTGGCCTTGGTAAGTTCCCAATAGAACATCCCCATTTCCTCAGTGTGTGGGTGCACCCCTCGCGGTCCTGAGTTCCTTGCTCGTGCTCACTCTCCTTCTGCTCCTCCTTTGGATCGTGAGACTTCAGTCCAGTGCTCCAATGTTGGTCTCTGTCTCCGTCTTCTTTCATCGCCTGATGAAGGTTAATATTCAGGGGGATGCTTATATGTTTTTCTTTGGGTTCACCTTCTTATTTCGCTTCTCTAGAATCACAAATTATAGTCTTAATGTCCTTTATTTATGGCTAGAAACCAAATATGAGTGAGTACATCCCATGTTCCTCTTTTTGGGTCTGGCTTACCTCACTCAGGATAGTGTTTTCTATTTCCGTCCATTTGTATGCAAAATTCAAGAAGTCATTGTTTTTTACTGCTGAGTAGTACTCTAATATGTATATATTCCATACTTTCTTCATCCATTCTTCCATTGAAGGACATCTAGGTTGGTTCCATGTTCTGGCTATTACAAACAATGCTGCTATGAACATAGTTGAGCATATACTTTTGTTGTATGTTTGGGCATCTTTTGGGTATATTCCCAATAGTGGTATTGCTGGGTCGAGAGGTAGGTTGAACCCGACTTTCCTGAGAAACCGCCACACTGCTTTCCAAAGTGGTTGCACAAGTTTGCATTCCCACCAGCAATGGATGAGAGTGCCCCTTTCTCCACACCCTCTCCAGCAGAGACTATCAATGGTGTTTTTGATTTTAGCCATTCTGACAGGTGTAAGATGCTATCTTAAGGTTGTCTTGATTTGCATTTCTCTGATTGCTAAGGAAGTTGAGCACGATTTTAAGTGTCTTTTGGCCATTTGAACTTCTTTTGTTGAAAAGTCTCTGTTCAGCTCAGTGCCCCATTTTATAATTGGATTGCTTAAACTTTTATGGTCTAATTTCTTGAGTGCTTTGTATATTTTGGATATCAGACCTTTGTCAGTTGCGGGGTTGGTGAAGATCTTCTCCCAGTCAGTGGGTTGCCTTTCTGTCTTAGTGACAGGGTCCTTTGCTTTACAGAAGCTTCTCAGTGTCAGGAGGTCCCATTTATTCAATGATGTCCTTAGTGTTTGTGCTGCTGGGGTTATACATAGGAAGTGTTCTCCTGTGCCCATGTGTTGTAGAGTACTAACCACTTTCTCTTCCATCAGGTTCAGTGTGTTTGGACTGATATTGAGGTCTTTAATCCATTTGGACTTGAGTTTTGTGCATGGTGATAGATATGGATCTATTTTCATTCTTCTACATTTTGACTTCCAGTTTTGCCAGCACAATTTGTTGAAGATGCTTATGTTCTTCATTTGTATGGAAAGCACCTTACTGACTGAGCCATGGCTGAAGAACAAGACAGTTGGTTAAAAAGTATTGAGGTCTGAGATAATATTCTGAATCAGAAAAGGGAATGGTATGACTTTAAAAGAAATGTTGGGGATATTGAGATGAGAGACATTCAATCACAAATGCCTTTGCTTCCTCCCCTCAAGACTCCTGGTGGATGTGTCCAGAGGGCTACTGAATTATCACAGCATTGGGAAACGCCGAACTGTGAAGTCTGTTTGGGCTCAGGTCTTGATATCAATTTAGGGTGTAAATATATAAAAGTGTACATCCAGAGTAGCATGCTATGGTTGGTCTATCCCAGTAGTATATTGCATTTCAAAGCAGATGTTAATTTCTGCTCATTTTAGAGGGGCATGACAGCAGATGCTCAAGGCAGAGATGCATTGTTATAGATGCTTAAGGCAAAGAAATATTGCTCCAGATGCTCAAGGCAGAGATACATCATTTTAGATGCTTAAGGCAGAGATTCATTACATGGGATTGAAATGGTATTCCATCTCCTGAGCTTTGACTGCCAGGATTTGTGGCTCATTAACCTTTAAAAATGCTTTCATTATCTTCCTGAAATTGGGACATGGGGTTCTTCATTTTCAGTGACCACCCTTGACTCCCTCACTGCCTCCTTTTTGCAGTCCCAATTTTTCTACTTTCTGATTAGGAAAGCCATCTTTTGCAGTCTTAGCTTCTTCCAGAATGTAACTGAATATATTCTCTGGAACTCTGCAACTCCCCATGGTGTTACATATCTTAGCTTTGGTATTACGTCCTCAGCTTCCATTGATGCTCAGAATTCTTCATCTGTTTCTTGTTGCTGCCAATGTGATTGTGGCCATGTATGTCATATCTCAAGCTGGATGCTCTATCTGTTTTTATTATTCCTGCAAGTGGTTCAATGCACTGTACCTGAGATAGAGACTCCTCTGGGGGAGAAGACGAGCAAAGAGGACATTTTGATGCCCTGGTATTACAACGCCAGATGAGATGCTTCCCCAAGCAGCAAGCATCCTGTTCATATGATCAGAAGAAAGGCAGATGTGACAGTGTAGACTGACATCATAACATCCTGGAAGATGCATTTTTTCCCAATTATGTTAGTTTTGAATCTTCCCCAAGGGTCCTTCATAAGCCGTTTGTTACATCAGTGAGACTTTTTGTTGAGACTCTAGGGAGATATGCCTCCTTCTGCCAATGGTGAGGATAACTACAGAAAAAGGTCATCTGTGCCACAATCTAGCTGGCCCTCTCAGAGTAGAAACTTCCAATGCTTGAGCTAGCTGCTTAGAGATTTTGTGGCCTAAACAGGAGTAGTGACTATGGAAAATGCTGTGGCTGTTTCCTATTTAGCTCAGGTCTCCTCTTCCATTTTGAAATCCTACAGGGTAGTGCTCTCATACTCCCTCTCCTTTTCTTTTATCTCTCCTGTGTGAACCCATAATTTTACTTTCTTATCTGACTCTGACCCTTCCATCTCCACATATAAAGTTCTTTAATGCCAATATGTAGTTTTGGTTGATAGACTCTATCCTGCAGGAAATCTACTTAGATAGGAAGCAAACAACTCAAATTAGCTATAGAGAGTTTGATAACCTGAGCATATTCACAAGGCAACGTCCTCCAAACAGTATATTGGCAGTAAATATATAACCGAGCAATCATCACAGACAAATAGAGATGCTTAGATGAGGCTCAGATCAACTGAGCCAAAGATTAAAAAAAAAAAAAACACTCTTCAGATCACTGATCTGCCTCAAGGCTGCACAGTGAATTTCAGGTTCTCAGCCTTACTGAACTATTAACCATGCTGGGGTGGGCTTTGTTGAACCAACTGCTATTGAGTCATTTCTACTGTACGTTCTCGCTCACCAATTTTCCTGTAAGTAACCCGAAAATTATTCATTGGTTCACCTAGTTAGACTTTGTCTATTGTTAGTTCCATATCTCTGGTGTGTAGCCAATTTATTCATACAACATAGGTTTTACCCAGACAAGCCATCTCAGGATAGTCAATGAATCTGCAATACCCTTTGTTGGTGGAGGCCACTCATTAGTTAGTTTCCTGACCACCTTGACTTGAAATAATCACATAAAACCTATATTATTCACAACACTGTTTGGCCAATAGCTTAAACGTATTTCTAGATTCCTCCCTTATTCTAAACAAACCTATTTGCATTTATCTGTATCACCAGTAGTTCATGTCTTACCAACAAATTTTTGGCAACTCCAGAGAAGGTGTTCTTCCATGGTGGTGTCTATTTGGCTTCTCACCGACCCTACCCTGTTTCTCCTATCATTGTTTACTTTTACCACCTAGGTCTATTCTGCTAAGCTACTGTCTGAAACAACATTATTCATTAACCAATAAAAGCAAACATAGACAGAAGGACTTCCCAAACCAACCCTTTGTCCAAAGTATTAATTCCAAGGACTGGTATAAAATTTTCTAATAAAACAAATACTTGAAAGGGGTTGATGTTAATTCTCAGGATCTGGAATAAATGGATTGGTGGGGACCCTACTTCATCAAGATGTGCTAGGAAAGTTGACTTTTGATATTCCTCAGTATGTATCAGTTCTCTTACTGTCTCCACTGTTTTGTGAGAACACAACTGTTTTCCTGTGTCTCTTTTGATACAGAGGTTTGCCATTGAATTTAAAGACCATTTTATTCTAAGATGACACATTTTTGTGAATCTTAATCTTCTATTTGCAAAGTAATATTTTTAAATTATGATCCCTCTCAGTGGGGCCTAAAACTTGGATATATCACTTTTATGGTGTGGTTTCCTGCTGTACTGTGTATTTACAAATTCTCAGGATTAAGACTGTGTTACTTGGCAGGAGTCACTACATTTTAGGTGACCCTGTGTGATTGGTTTTTCCTTTGTTAAATAGAATCTTTAATGATCTTGAGAGAAAGGAAATGAAATGCTATTTCAATATGTTAAATATTCTTTCATCCTTGGGCATCTGTCCTTCTGAGGGTTGTTTTTGTTTTAATCTCATGTATATACTTACAAAATGTAATGGTTTCATTCCATCTGCTATGCAAAACATTGTGGCAAATAAACAAGCAAGCAAAAAGCATCAACACAAAAACAACTTAAGGGAGAGAAAGTTTTATTTTGCCCAGCATTTCAGAGGGATTGTTTCAATAGCTATTGAAATGGCAGAGCAACAGGAGTCTGAGGCTCGCTGGCCACATTGCATTAACAATTAAGAAGCAGAGAGAGATCAGGAAGTCGGGTGAGTCTATAGATTCTTAGAGCCTATCTTCAGTGTCCACTTCCTCCAGCAATTCTCTGCCTCCTAAAGGTCGGCAACCACTTCAAAGAGCACCACCTGTTTGGGAAAAAATGTTCAAATATGGGAGCTTATGGGGGACATTTCTGACTCAAACCACAACATGTTCTATGCCAATAGATTCCAGAACTAACCAGTAAAAACTAGTATCACCCATGATGGGCAGCTTGTTATACTCAGGGGGAGATAAATATAAACGCATGCACACTTGAAAATGGCTCCTGTAACTTTAGGCTGTCATAATTACATGCATAACATATAGGTATCAGGTCGGTTCATAATAATGCAACCTTGAAAGTCTAATCAATCTTAATATTTTAAAGTCTATTTAATGTTTTATTAAAACATAATATTTTAAAGTCTAACCACAATCAAGGATCCTGCTTCGGAAGAAGCTGGTTTGTGGGAGAAAAGAGGCAACGACGTGAATAACACAGAAAAGGATAAAGTGTTCTCTAGCTTGATGAGCTGTTTGAGGAGCTGGTCATTGAAGCTCCATGGGAAATGAGAGCAAGAACCAATGTAACAGCTTTATTGTGTCAGTGTGTGCAACCACAGTAGGCTGTGTGATCAAAGTCACCCTAAGTGTTGGGCTTCCAGAGTAGATTAAATGGAAGGCTAGTGTGGTCTGAGAGGGCTCCTCAGGGAGACACATGAGTTGACATCAGCCCTCAAGCAATGGGAACAGGCCAGGTGTAAGAGATAGGGAGAGGGCTATTTGAAAGGAAAAGGATGAATTCTGGAATGAGCAACTATTATTCTCATTATTGTTTCACAACACAGAAACCCAAATCCACCAACTGCCTCTTTCAATTTGACTTGTAAGAACATAGAGAGAGTGTTAAAAAAATCAGAGATTTAAAGCCATTTTTTTCCTCTTGCAATGTACAATGCTTCACACAAAAAATATTCTATATAAAAAAGCCCCACTCTTTGTCTATCTTTGGGCACAAATTTCCTTCCTGCCCCACATTGCCAGGAGCCATACAGGTAAGAACAATTTGTCAGGCAGTTTGGCTCTTGCTGTTCCTGAATTCTGTCCTTCTTTTTGCTGGTAATTTGGATGTTTATTGTTTCATTTTGTTTTGGAGATCTGTGATATATTGGTCAGGCATACACACTGCTGTATTCTCAATCTTTTGTTCTGTAAACTTCATTACAATTCCAACATCAATCTGAGCATTTGTTCCTTTTCATCTTTGACATTTCTAATTAAGAAATAAGAATCCTGGCACTACTTCTGCATATATCTGGGCAATCTTGGAGTGAGCCAGCTCAAACCTACATTCCTCTGGATTCTCCCAGGAGCTGTACACCTGCACTTCCTTCCCAACCATTTTATGATTTGAACACCTGTTGCTCTCCTTCTTTTTACAAAGACCTGTGAAGATCTGGTTGCTTGTACCCATGACTTCCACAGATACATTATTGTCTCCTAGACATGTGCTCCCTGGGCATTCCGTGATATCAAATGTATTTTTTATTTGACCTAAGTGTAATTTGATTGTAGGTGGAGATATCAGCTATATTGGCATGAATTGAAACAAGCTGCCAAGTTCATCTAAGTCACACACATGTAAGATTCAGTCCCAAGTAGGAGTGTATCTAGGGAGAGGTTATATGTGACAAGGATATATATGACACAAGAGGGTCAACCTCTGCCAGACGTGTCCTAACAAATTTTCAGAGCAGTAATGGATGTCCATGAAAGGTAAATATTTTAATGAAAATCAGATAGGCTTTTTTATATAATAGGTGTTTTACCAATATATTGATTTATCAAAATTACGCATCATCCCTATCACATTAGGCTTTAACTGCCAACCTGACCCAACTTAGAAGCAGATAAGAGTCTCAGTTGAGGAATTGCCTCATCAGGTGTGTCTGTAAGCATGACTGTTAGTCAAGTGTTAATCAAACCCAGTCCACTGTGGGTAGCATCATTCCCTTGGAAGTGGTCATGTGCTGTGTATGAAACCTAGCTGAGTTTGAGGCTGCAAGCAAGTTAGCAAGTGGCATCCACTACACTTGTGCTGCAGGGACTGCCGAAATTTGAAAGTTATAAATTAAACAACACGCACAGCTTGGGTCTATATTGGAGTCAACAGTCGAGGGAGAGTCAAGTGTAAATGTAGGCTCTTTGGTATAGAAGAGAGACAGGTATTTGACTCTTCACTTTAGACCTATCTTGCTGAAACTTTAGAATGTATCAGGGACATTAAAATGGAAATAACTGAAGTGCTTTTCCTTGGTAGTGTCTCTCTGCTGAGCTTAACAGACTATTCTTAAATACAGAGAGTTTTGTCTGGTCTTGGAGTAAGCATATCTCTTCCTTTATCTGTCCTACATAAGAGGGAAGGGTCAGAAGTTTGTGCCTGACCCAAAGAGCACCTAGTTGACAACTGGTATCAGAGACCCCTGGAGGAGGGTATAATTCACTCAGTGATGAATTTTCTCCCCCTGTGGCTGACTTGGTGGACAGTATGTTCTTTATGATTTTGTTGAAGGCAAAATCTTCAATATCATCTAAGAGTAAAACCCAAAGAGATATAGGATAGTTGCTGCTCTCCCTCAATTCACTTGCTTCTCTTGCAGATAAAGAACACTCCAGAAAGTAGGTGGTATCTATAATGGTGTGTCTGTGTTAGCTAAGCATACCTCATTGGAGTTTTACAACTCTTGAGGCACCAGCTTACAAAAAATGCCTGCAGGATACTGTGGGGTTAACACAGGACTCAAGGAAATTCTTAGGGAACTGGGTTTCCGGCCATCTCCAATGTCTACTTTCTTCCAGCACCCTCAATTAGGCAGGGGCTTTCGTATCAGCTACAGCTGAAATTTCTTCTGACTCTAAAAATTTCACAGTATCTAGGACAAACTTTTCCATCTGACATCTCTTTGGAATATAAGATGAGTTCCCTGAGGGCCATAGATATGTCTCAATTTTCACCTCCCAGTCCCAGAAGTTTTAATGGTACCTTACAAATTCAGGGCTCTTAGTAAGTGTTAAAGGGATGAATAAGGTTTTGGCATATCCAAAGAGAGCAGAAAGGTCCTGAGGGAATGAAGCATGGCCAGGTGTTTCCTTAGATCTGCTGTTTTTCTCCATGCTTTTCTCCTGAAAGTTCATGGAAGGAAATCTGACTGTAAGTCTGTGTTTGATGTCAGGAAGGTGTGAAAGAATGCTGGCTTATTGAGCTGGAGAGCACTTTTCCCTTAGATGAAGGCTGTGTGATGAGGTGGGGATCTTGCTAACTATCTTCTCAGTTTATCTGGGTAACCTATCAACATGAGTGTCCTGTGCAAGTGTTCTATGGACAGATCCCAGTGTGGTCTGATGAGGAATGCTAAAGGTACTGAAACATAATGTCATGGCCTGGGAAGACAGACATTCTTTGAAGTCCTTTGTAAGAGGTTTATAAAAGACTCCAATTACCATTTCCTGGGGTACTGTGGGATCAAGCAGAGACTTAGGCACTCTTTGCCTTTTATTCATTTTGTGTGTGGTTTACTTACAGAGTATATGTGTGTATGCTTGTTTCTTCATGTGTGTGGGTTCACATGCATGTATGTGTGAACATGAATTAAGCAGCACAGAGATCAATGTTGGGAGTAAAGCTCAGTAATTCTCTAACTTCAGTCATTCATGCAGAACTTCTTAAACAAATATATCCATTGACAGTGAGGCCAGACTCTTTAGCCAGAACACCAAGTGGGTTTCTGGGGGATCAGACCTTTGATGCTTACACTATACCAAGCAGCCATCACCACAACATCCTAGGCACCAACTTTACATGAGATAAAGACTAGCATTAGTGTGCACCCAGATGCTTCATGCATATCAATTCCTGCAGTATTTCAAACCTCTTGGGACTTGCCTCATAAACTCCACATGCTTCTGATGTGAAAACCATGTAGACCAACAAAGAGGTAGGACTCAGGCTGGGACTTGAGCCTTAGAGCTCTGATCACTATATTCAAAAGAGTGCCCTAATTTCTCAGTTAATGCAGCCCCTGCAAAGGCTTGTGACTGTGACTCCACTCTCTCCTTACCTCTTCAATATAGTGCTTGAAGTTCTAGCAATAGCAATAAGACAACATAAGGAGATCAAGTGGATTCAAATTGGAAAGGAAGAAGTTAAACTTTCATTATTTGCTGATGATATGATAGATAAGTGACTCCACTCTCTCCTTACCTCTTCAATAATGTGCTTGAAGTTCTATCAATAGCAATAAGACACCATAAGGAGATCAAGTGGATTCAAAATGGAAAGGAAGAAGTTAAACTTTCATTATTTGCTGATGATATGATACATAAGTGACACCAAAACTGTTCCAAAGAACTTCAAACACTGATAAAGACCTTTAGTGATGTGGCAGGATACAAGATTAACTCTAAAAAAATCACTTGCCCTCCTATATACTGAGATAAGTATGCAGAGATGGAATTCACAGAAGCATCACCGTTCATGATAGCCACAAATAGCATAAAATATCTCGGGGTAACTCTGAACAAGGAAGACAAAGATGTATTTGAACACATCTCTAAGACTTTTAAGAAGGAAATTCAAGAGGATACCAGAAAATGGAAGGATCTCCCTTGCTCTTGGTTTGGGAGGATCAACATAGTAAAAATGGCAATTCTCCCAAAAGAAATCTATAGATTCAGTGCAATCCCCATTAAAATCACATCAAAATTCTTCATATAACTTGAGAGGAAAGTAATCAGCTTTATATGGAAAAACAAAAAACACAGGATAGACAAAGCAATTTTTAAAATTTATTTATTTATTAAAGATTTCTGCCTCCTCCCCTCACCGCCTCCCATTTCCCTCGCCTACCCCCCAAAAAGTGCACATCTCTCCTCAGCACTAAGATCAATCAGGGTTCCCTGCCCTTTGGGAAGTCCAAGGATCACCAACCTCCATCCAGGTCTAGTAAGGTGAGCATCCAAATGGCCTAGACTCCCACAAAGCCAGTACGTGAAGTACGATCAAAAACCCATTGCCATTGTTCTTGAGTTCTCAGTAGTCCTCATTGTCCACTATTTTCAGCGAGTCCTGTTTTATCCCATGCTTTTACAGAACCATGCCAGCTGGACTTGCTGAGATTCTGATAGACCATCCCCATTGCATCAGGGTGTGGGTACACCCCTCGCGGTCCTGAGTTCCTTGCTCGTGCTCTTTTCTCTTTTGCTCCTGATTTGGACCTTGAAATTACAGTTCAGTGCTCCAATGTGGGTTCTGTCTCTGTCTTATTTCATTGCCTAATGAAGGCTAATATTCAGGAGGATGCCTATATGTTTTTCTCTAGGTTCACCTGCTTATTTAGCTTCTCTAGGATCATGAATTATAGGATCAATGTCTTTTGATTATGACTAGAAAACAAATATGAGTGAGTACATCCCATGTTCCTCTTTTTGGGTCTGGCTTAACTAACTCAGGATAGTGTTTTCTCCTAAGTAGTGCTCTAACATGTATATATTCCATACTTTCTTCATTCATTCTTCCATTGGTAGGCATCTAGGTTGTTTCCAGGTGCTGGCTATAACAAACAATGCTGCGATGAACATATTTGAGCATATACTTTTGTTTTATGATAGGGCATCTCTTGGGTATATTCTCAAGAGTGGTATTGCTGGAGCAAAGGATATGATGATCCAAAATTTCCTCAGAACCCGAAGCACTACTTTTCAAAATGGTTGCACATGTTGAATTCCCAACAGCAATGGATGAGTATACCCCTTTATCCACAATTTTCCAGCAAAGGCTATCATTGGTGTCTTTTATTTTTGCCATTCTGACAGGTGTAAGATGATATCTCAAAGTTGTCTTGATTTGCATTTCCTTTTATTGTTAAGGAAGTTGAGCCTGACTTTAAGTGTCTTTTGTCCATTGAACTTCTTCTGTTGAAATTCTCTGTTCAGTTCAGTACTCCAATTTTAATTGGTTAATTAGTATTTTAACATTGAGTTTCTTGAGTTCTTTATATATTTTGGAGATCAGACCTTTGTCTGTTGAGGGGTTGGTAAAAATCTTATTCCAGTCAGTTGTTTGCCTTTTAGTCTTAGTGACAGTGTACTCTGCTTTACAGAAGCTTCTCAGTTCCAGGAGGTCCCATTTATTCAAAGTTGCCATTAATGTCTGTGCTGCTGGGTTTTTATTTAGGAAGTGTTCTCCTGTGCCCATATGTTGTAGAGTACTTCCTTCTATCCCTTCTATCAGGTTCACTAGTGGTCCGCTGTCTTTTGGCTATCTTTCTGTGCTTGAGCTTCTTACCTGCCCACTCTCTAGGTTGAAAAAACTCTTCTGTTTAAGTCAGAAACAAATTCGTTGTCTCCATTATGAGTTCAAGCAAGCATAAGAAGGGAAGGATGTATGTATTTTGTTCTCTGCTGAGAAACCTACTTCCTGACTGACTGAGTCAATGAAAAGAGAAGGTATGCCTATCTCCAAAATGAGTAAGAAAAATCTGAACAGATAGAAAAGCATTTGCAGGACAGCTACGCCTGTCCTTCAACATTGAGCTAGTAGTTAGGTGGTTGAATCCAAGAAAACCTGCCCAAGGTCATGGCACTCCAGTCCACTGACTGTCAGTATGTTGTCATCTCATTGAGACTCAGGATATTACATAAAGTCATTCTGTGTGTTTTTTAAAGAAGTGAGTTCTGTGAGACCCACTGCAAAAAAAAAGATTCGTTAGTCGGGACAACCATAGTCCCCCTCAATGCAGATTGATGAAGGTAGGCATTCAGACATAATAGGATCACATAAAGCCTGTATGTGAAGTAGAGACAAATCCCAGTGCCATTATCATTGGGTTTTCAATCTGCCCCAATTGTTAGCCACATTTAGATCTTCCACTTTGATCCCATGCTCTGTCAGTCGCAGCAGAGCTGGTTCTGTTGATCTCCAAATAGCTCAGGCAGAGTGTCTCAGCGGAATGACTTAGCCTTATATTCCTTACTTCTTTGCTCATATTCTCCCCCCTTCTTCTCTTCAACAGGAGTTGAAAGCTCAGTCTAGTTTTCTGATATGGATCACTGTCTTTATATCCATCATTTGCCAAACAAAACTTTTGTGATGATATTGAAGATAGTCATCAGTCGGACTATGGGACAAGGCAGTCTTAGTGCCTAGGGACATGGTACACTGAAGGCACCCTCTCCACACCAGTCCAAAGTCCTAGTTTGAGTAACCCCATGGCCTTATGGGAACTCCACTAAAGATAAGACTCTTACCAACCCCAGAATGGCCCCCTAAGTTGAGCTCTCATCAGTTGGTGAGCATTAACTTGTGTGTGTATATGTGTTTAAATAACAATAAAAATAGAGGGATTGTAATATTGATATTTCTTATCTATAGAAGAATATTTGCTACAGAAACAGAGTCATAATAGGACTGAGAGTGTAGCCTGACATATGACATGATTTTCTCTCATGCATTATCCCTCTCTGAGATCCTACATCTTTTTGGCCACTCTACTCTGTTTCCTAAACAGCCATCTTCTCCTCTTCCCCACACTGCATCTCCTTTCGTCATTTCCTCTCCAAGGAGAAAAGACCATAAGTCGTGTTTTGTTTTGAGGCCTGTCTTTCTGTGATTCCCATCCTCCAGACACTCCATCATTGACCAAACAACATAACATCTTCACAAATTTTTATTTTTAGAGCAAAAAAAAAAGTTCCATTGAGAAAGATACCAGGATTAATAGAAGACCTGAGGTATTTCTGAAAAAAAGAGTTCTTCAAACACAGTTTTAAGTCTGACCCCCAAAATTTGTGAATTTCACTTTAACAGATCTTCATCAAATCATAGACATAGATATGGAAGTCATTATCAAACTTGATGAAACGCACGGAAGGTTTGGTGGGAACTTGGTAAAAAATTTTACCTATCTTTTGGGTTCCATCTTTTTCGTTGTGCTGCACGCTTTTGCCTGCCAAGGAATCCCTGCCTAATTCCAAATTCACTCCTATTGGAGGACATCCTGGCATAATGTGGAGGTTGCTTTCAATGTAGTCATCTAGATGGTGGTAAAGGTACACAATTGGATCTTTCTTGTAGGTAATGTAGAAACAGGTCTTCATGGTCTGCACCTCATCTTGGACCACCCCAGTCCACTCCTCCATAGAGCCTGGCATGATGTGGAGGTTGCCTTCAAGGCAGTCAACCAGGAGGTGGTAAATGTACAAGACCAGATCTTTCTTGTAGGTAATATAGAACCAGGTCTTCATGATTGGCACCTCCTATAGGATCATCCCCTTCCAGTCATCCTTAGAGCCATTTGTGCCCTCAAATGTATGTTTCACTGCTCTGCCAACTATGGTGTTTGAGAGATGAGTGTCTGTCTCCTGAGGAGATGGTACGTTGTTAGGCAGGAACTTAAGGTTTAAAATCCTTTCATCACTGTGAAGCTCCAATCCATAGACACAATCTATCCCATCATACTTCAACAAATAGAGAGAGGGATTTGTTGGCAGTTGATCTAGAATGATGGCTTTCCACTGGGTGACTGGTTCATTGGCTTCCTTCCAGCCGTGAGAAATTCTGCAGCCGACAATATTCTCCAGGGCCTCAAAAGGCCTCCTCAGTTTTTGCTTCTGGAGAGATGACCCATTCCTCTTCTGGACAGGTGGCATGCATCTCATACTAAGAGGCATCTTCATCATGGCTGTAGACTTACTGAGATAGGCCACTGACCTCTTGGTCCGCTGTTTCTTGGCTATCTTTCTGTGCTTGGGCTTCATAGCTGCACACTCTCTAGGTTGAAAGAACTTTCCTTCTGTTTAATTCAGAAACAAAGTCATGGCCTCAACCATGAGTGCCTGCAAGGATAACAAGGGGAGGCTATGAGGTCAAAGCTCTTTTCTGGAAGAACTGTGGTGCAGGAGACAAAGATATTGATCAACAGGTTTGCATACCTAACTGTAATTTTCTCTTAAGAAATAAATAGGACAATTTGCAAATTTTTCTCTAGAGCTCAGTATATCAATCTCAGAGACACATTCCTGCTGCCCAAAGGCAAATGACCTCTGCTGAGAAACCTACTTTCTACTGACTAAGTCAATGAGAGGAGAAGGTATGCCTATCCCCGAAACGAGTAAGAAAAATCTGAAGAGATAACAAAGAATTCAAATACATCCACACGTCTCCTTCGACATCAATCTAATAGGTAGGGGGCTCAATCCAAGACAGCCTGCCCAAGGTCATGGCACTCCAATCCACTGGCTCTCTGTATTGGGTCTCCTGATCCAGACCCAGGTCTATTACATAAACCATTCTGTGTCTTCATTGTGGAAGTGAGTACTGTGAGACCCACTTCAACTTGAAAGACTCATTATTCTGGGCAACAGCAGCCATTGAGAAATAATTAGTATCTTTTAAAACAACTATGGACAAAGAGGAGCTTTGCCATTTTAGTGGATTGATGAATTTGATATAGTTAGCAAAGATAAAGTGGGAAGAATAGCTGGAATTCACCATCCCCACAGCTATCAAATATAGGAGCTGGTAACAACAGAAATGGTGGACCCGCAGGACAGTTGAAGGAAAACTATTTTGTACTACAGAGGTCTTAGTTGCTTTGGAAACATATTTACCAAAAGAAAATGTCCTACCTCTCCAGATTCCATATTCCGGAAATGTTCAGGTGCAAAAAGCCTATTGAACAGTTGTGGAGACCAGGAGCTGAACTGTCCTCCTCAGGCACTGTGAGGAGAATAAACCCACCTTCATGGAAGACTAGTGCTTTGAGTGGAACAGAGTTCCTACCCAACGAACCAAGGCTTTGTGACATCACCAAGGCTCTACTTATGTCAGAAATCCCCTCACAAGCTTGTTACTTCCCTATTTACCCACAGAAACATCCAGCATTCAGCTCCTCAAAAGCTGTATACAGCCACCAGGGGACCCAAAATAAGCCCCCACTCATCTTCCCAATTACTCAAGTCACACTCTTGCCCAAGCAACTCAATCCCTGTATCTTATTTTTCTGAAAAAGTCTTTGGTGTCTGAGTCAACAAATCACATGAAAGTTTTTTTTCTTAGATCCCATCTCTCCATTGGATATCTTCTATTGATTTTTTCTTCCTTCATAAATAATAAATTTCAAATTTCCCCTTCCTTTCCTCCTCCCCCTAACTACTCACGCAACCACCAATCCTCTCCACACCAATCCAGTCCTAATAGAGGGCAGGGTACCTTGACCTGTGGGAAGCCCTTGCCCCCCCTCCATCCAGATTGAGGAAGGTATGCATCTACATATAATATGATCGATTAAAGCCTGTATGTGCAGTACAGACAAATCCCAGTGCCATTATCATTGGGTTCTTCTTCTGCCCCAATTGTCAGCCACATTCAATGCTTCCACTTTGATCCCATGCTCTGTCAGTCCCAGCATAGCTGGTTTTGTTGATCTCCCATTAGCTCAGACACAGTGTCTCAGTGGGTGGACCAAGCCCTTGTATTCCTTAGTTCTTTGCTCTTATTCTCTCCCCTTCAGCTCTTCAACTGGAGCTTGGTAGCTCAGTCTAGTTTTCTGATGTGGGTCCCTGTCTTTATCTCCATCCTTTTCCGTACAGCAGTTCTTTTTTTTTGTTTTTTAATTTTTTTTTTAATTTTTATTTTTTTTATTTTATTTTTTTTATTAATTAATTAATTTAATTATTAAAGATTTCTGCCTCTTCCCCGCCACCACCTCCCATTCCCTCCCCCTCCCCCAATCAAGTCTTCCTTCCTCCTCAGCCCAAAGAGTAAGCAGGTTTCTCTGCCCTGTGGGAGGTCCAAGGACCACCCACCTCCATCCAGGTCTATTAAGGTGAGCATCCAAACTACCTGGGCTCCCACAAAGCCATTACATGCAATAGGATCAAGAACCCATTGCCATTGTTCTTCAGTTCTCAGTAGTCCTCATTGTCCATTATGTTCAGCGAGACCGGTTTTGTCCCATGCTTTTTCAGTCCCCGGCCAGCTGGCCTTGGTGAGTTCCCGATAGATCATCCCCATTGCCTCAGTGTGTGGGTGCACCCCTCGCCGTCCTGAGTTCCTTGCTCGTGCTCACTCTCCTTCTGCTCCTCCTTTGGATCGTGAGACTTCAGTCCAGTGCTCCAATGTTGGTCTCTGTCTCTGTCTTCTTTCATCGCCTGATGAAGGTTAATATTCAGGGGGATGCTTATATGTTTTTCTTTGGGTTCACCTTCTTATTTAGCTTCTCTAGAGTCACGAATTATAGTCTCAATGTCCTTTATTTATGGCTAGAAACCAAATATGAGTGAGTACATCCCATGTTCCTCTTTTTGGGTCTGGCTTACCTCACTCAGGATATTGTTTTCAATTTCCGTCCATTTGTTTGCAAAATTCAAGAAGTCATTGTTTTTTACTGCTGAGTAGTACTCTAATATGTATATATTCCATACTTTCTTCATCCATTCTTCCATTGAAGGACATCTAGGTTGTTTCCAGGTTCTGGCAATTACAAACAATGCTGCTATGAACATAGTTGAGCATATACTTTTGTTGTATGTTTGGGCATCTTTTGGGTATATTCCCAATAGTGGTATTGCTGGGTCAAAAGGTAGGTTGAACCCGACTTTGCTGAGAAACCGCCACACTGCTTTCCAAAGTGGTTGCACAAGTTGGCATTCCCACCAGCAATGGATGAGAGTGCCCCTTTCTCCACAACCTCTCCAGCAGAGGCTATCATTGGTGTTTTTGATTTTAGCCATTCTGACCGGTGTAAGATGGTATGTTAATGTTATCTTGATTTGCATTTC